>NW_028292273.1:0-27925 GCF_963383615.2 Lipophrys pholis
CCCAACCCCAACCCCAACCCCAACCCCAACCCCAACCCCAACCCCAACCCCAACCCCAACCCCAACCCCAACCCCAACCCCAACCCCAACCCCAACCCCAACCCCAACCCCAACCCCAACCCCAACCCCCAACCCCCAACCCCAACCCCAACCCCAACCCCAGAATTATAAATTTTCATTAAATATATATAAATAATAAAATTAATAATATAATCATTTTTTATTAAGTTTTTTTTTTTTATACAATTAATAGCTTATTTCTTTATTTATATTTGTAATTTGTTTTTTGTTAAGAAATTAATCATATTATAAATTTTTATCTTTTAGATAATCTATTCTCATATCTTCTATTAAAATTTTCGACAAATATTCAATATTTTTATTACCAAATTTACTTATAACATTAGTTGCACGATTATATGTACAATATTATAATATCTACTACAAATATTTCTTTTATTATTACATAATTTTTTTATTTTTTATTTAATTTAATTGTTTGCAGGTGGCTTTATTTTTATGTTTTTAGTAGAATTCTTCGTTCTTTATCTTTAGAATGATTTTTTAACCATGACTGTCTTATAATATATCAACAGGTCTCATAACAATTCCTTAACATATATTTATTCTATAAAGTTTTAAATCCAAATAATTAAGGAATAGTACTATTAAATTTAGTATTAAATCGTATTAATTAATTAAATGTACCCCTTTTGATTATGGGAACAGTTCTAATAATTCCTAATAAATATCTTTAAAGCTAAGTTGGTTTAACCCATGCTTTTGTATCATCATTAAATATCATCAATATATCAAATGACATAAATTCAAAATTAGGAGTATAAAGAACTTAACTTTGGATACAATTTACATTAGCTATAGACATATCTTTATAAGCTCCACCAAATAATTATCCATATATAATTATACGATTCAAATTTTTAAATTTCAACATAAATTATTTGTATATTTTAATAAGATTGTTATGCATTTTATTAATTATAATATGAGAATTGTGAAAATTTTATGTTATAAATTATTAATAAGACTGACCATATTTTAATTTATAAGGAATTGTATTACAAAGAAAACCATTTCTCCTTCCTAATCTTACTCCATCATCTTTTAAAATTATTGAAAAATTACATCCATGAATCTTTTATTGAATTAGCCATTATGTTTAAGGAGGTAGAAGATCCTTAACATAATTAAAGTATTTAATATTGAAATGATTTTCAATAGATTTATAAGAAAAAAATTTAAGTCCCATGTTTTACATATTTTATTAATTAATTATTTATTAGTGGATCACATATATATAAATTAAATAAATATACTGATGATGGACAAATGAAATAATTTCTATTAAAATAAATTAATTCAAATATCATTTTATATTTTTATATGTTAATAAATTGTTTACTTTTTAGATTTATTAAGATCAGTGAAAATTTCATCACTATTTGATTATTATTTTTAGATAAATTTATTATTCGTCTCATTTTTCTATTATTTATTTATTTTGTTATTTAGAATATCATCATTTCTAAAATGACATATATTTTAAATGAATTGTTTATTTTTTATGATCAATGCAATCTTCACCACTATTTGATAATTATTTTTAATTCTATTATTCATTTACTTTTATAATATTAATATTAGTAATATTATCATCAGATCTAATTTTATTTTTGTTACGTTTATATTTAATTATGCAAATTATTATTATTGTTATTATAATGATAGGAATTAAGATTAATAATAATAATAATTTTGTCAACTAAAAATTTTCTTTATAGCATTAATAATTAATACTATTTAAACAGACTTAAAAGAAATAACAAAATGTTTTGCTTTATTTAAGTTTAATGACTGTATTATTAGATTAGCAAATTTATACTATAGAGGTTCCATTTGCACTATAATAGTATTGATTAATTTATTATTTTTAACATTGGTTTCCTGATTATACATATCCTTATTAGCATTTTGAGCATACATTAATAGAAGTATTGAAAATATTGATAACTTTTTTTTTAATATCATGGCAATACTGTGGATTAATACATTTATTTTAATAGAGTATTAATCCTTTACTACACTACACACAATATTAATAATTAAGAGTAGTTTAACAACATCTTACTTGCCTAAATTCTAATTAATTTACAGAATATTAAATATGCATATCATTACATTAAATTTAATGATCTAAAGAATATTCGCCTGCAAATTAAATAACAACTGTGAATTAATCTTAATTAATAAAATATTTAGTCTTTAATTGATTGGATTATTGTTTTATTATTATGGTTTGACTTTATTTAATAAAAGTTAAATTAATGTAATAATTATTTAAAAGAAGTATTCTCATTTCAAAAATTTAAGCCACATTCTTATTACGAATATATAAAGTTGAATAAGGAGTTTATTGATTTCTTATTTTTTTCTTCATATAAAAATAGTAATTAATTGATATGATTTAAAGGATTATAGTTTCTTAGTTTATATATTTATTTCCCCATTTATTAATAAATTTTATTCTATTTTAGCATGAAAGCAATGGTAGTCATAGAAATAATTGTATTTTTTGTAGATACTTAATTCAATGATAGAAAATTGATTTTAAATGGTATTTACTTATCATACTTGAAGTCATAATTTTAAACATAATAAGAAAAGTTATTATCAAATACATTCATTTCTTCTACACATATAATCTATTCTTCTACTACAGCTTTACATCCTTCCCCAGCTGTTGAATTAATAAAAAAAAACAAGCCTTAAAGGCTAATCAATAAATTGTGTTTATATTATTGAACCATTTAATATACTTAAAAATTAAATTTCATTTGTTAATTAATTGATTAAATACTAATTTAAATAGACTGCATTTATAGTAAATTGAATTTAATACATTCTTTCTTTTATTGATTTGCAACATATCCTTATGAACATTTATCTCCACTAACACATAATTTACTAAATGGATCTTTAAACTCAACTCCACAATCAGACACACAAATCCTTCCTTCTTATTTACCAAACAGATTATTTGAACAAACTTATTAACATTTCTTTTCTAATAAATTAGTAAAGAAAGGAGATTAGCAACTATCTGTGCAGATTCTTAAGTTAAAATTGATAAAAGAGTTTTATGGACATTATGCAACACATTATCTTTGAGTATTGTCTCCGAATAAAGATTAAGAACAAATAGTTTAGCATTGATTAGTAATAGTGTTTTTATATTCAGAGATAGGACATTTAAGCACACAATTACCATTTAATATATCTTTCACATATGATTATGGACATTATGTATTACAAGTACCATTATAATAGAATTTATTATTATCTGTACATTTTTATAAACATTCTTTAGTCTATTGATCTATAAATGAAGTATTTGGGCATTAATGAACGCATTATCTTGATTTTTTATTTTTGAATTGATCACCAGAACAAAACACCACACATATACTACTTATTTTATCAGCAAAATAATTAATGGGACATACATATACACACATTCTATTTTATATATCTCCATATTTGTCAGCAGGACATTTAACAAGACATAAATTAGTTATTTATTAAGCAAAATAATTAATAGAGCATGTCTATAAACATTATTGTTAGATCACATCTCCAAAAGTATTAATAGGGCAATTATCAACACAGGACATACTTGACTTTTATTTAAATTGACCAACTTTGCATTCTAATCTGCACTGCTTTGTTTAATTATCTTTAAAATAATTATTTGAACATTATGACATGCACTTCTTAGAAATTACATCAGCATATCCTACAGGACATTATTACACACATTCTTTTTCATTATATATGAAAAAAAGACATATAGCAACACATGATCCAGTATTGTAATCTGCAATTAATCCTTCTGGACAAATTGAGTAACATTTTTTATCATTGAAATTCTTGAATTCTAATCGTTATCCTATAACATAACATTCTTGTACACATTCCCAACCCAACCCCAACCCCAACCCCAACCCCAACCCCAACCCCAACCCCAACCCCAACCCCAACCCCAACCCCAACCCCCAACCCCAACCCCAACCCCAACCCCAACCCCAACCCCAACCCCAACCCCAACCCCAACCCCAACCCCAACCCCAACCCCAACCCCAACCCCATGAAATAATTATTATTATTGTTACATACACATTTATGATCAATTAATGATATTGAATTAGTATTCTAACAACTATTACATTTGTTATATTCCCATCCAAAACATGATGTACAATTATGGAAACATGTTAATAATCTTATTTATATATTAATAATTGCCCAATTAAAAGTAGTATTAAGAAATTTCATGTTTGTATAAAATTTAATCTATATCTAGCTTGCATTATGATCAAAAGTATGGCTAATTCGTCTCTTATAATCATATTATCTATATCCACAAAGATTTTAACCAATAATATTAGTATGAGAACATTCAAAAGATTATCTATTACTATAATCATCATCAACCTCAATAAAGAAAAGGCCTTCTGTTGGTTCATCAATAGTAATTAAAATTAATGAAATTTGTAATTTATAATGTGGTGGTATATTTACTTAATTTTTATATGTTATAGAAGAGTTTTATGTTGAAGTATTAAAGCCTAACAACACTGATTGACCACCACATATGCTTATAGAGGGATCTACATTTGAAGTAAAACCATTTGCTAAAGAATTAAACTATCCTTTAAATTCATCACTTATCACAAAACTGCTTGAATATTAACATTTATTATTTATTAATAACGCACCTTCATAGCATGTTAAGCATCCTTATTATATGTTATTGAAACAACTTTTACAATTTTTATGACACATCTTGCAACTTTTTTCTGTATTAAAATAGAAATTGGGGTAACAAATACATATATTATTAGTCAAAATAGAATATTATTTACAAGAAGTAGTTGAAATACATTTACCTTGCAATACACTATATCCATTTACACATGATAGACAATACACAGTTTATACACATTATTTTGTTAAACAGCTTAAATCTCTATTTTAATTACAATTAATGCAATTGGAAGGACATAGCTAAACTTGTACATCTATAACAAATTGTCAATCTTGTAGGAATTTTCATTATAAGGATTTTTATTAAAATTAATGTTCTCTAAATTGTAAAACAGGACAATATAATATTATTTTTCATTACATAAATAACAAATCCTTTATCCCTAAATATAATATTGTCTATTACCACACTAATATGGTTAATCTTATAAAACACATTACCCTCCATTCCTTTTATAATAAGGAGATCTACAAGTGACACATTAATCAGATTGTTAGCCAGTACAATATTAACATTTATAATAACAAGGTGCACATTATCTTTATCCATCTTGATTATTGATGCTGACATAATTCCTCTCACCACAAGGATATTATCCTTTATTAGCACATGTAGTTGATGTACCTATACCATATTAATACAATAGATAATAAGTCACATCTGCCTATATTCTACATGATAAACAATCATTACTTGTAGGTCCATGACATCGATAACAAAATACATGACATTGTTGACATTCAACTCCTTCCTAACCAATAGTTGGAGCATATATCATAACATACACTATGATAGCTTGATTAATCAATTACATGGCATGGTATGCAAACGCCAAATACTCTCCCTTATCCAGTTTTACATTGTTGGGATAGCAATATTAACAAAAATAACAATTACATCAATATTAAAAATATAAGAATAAATTTATATAGAAAAAAATTAATTTCTATATTAGTATTATATGTAATATTGTTAAGAGTATCAAATAAATATTTGATGACATATTTAAATAGAGTTAGTTAATGATTTTTAAGAAATTGGATAATATTGCTTATTAGATGAGAATAATAGTTGCATATATCATTCACTTATACAAAATAATATTATTTGTATAAGTTTAATGAATAAATTATAATTTATCACAATTTATTAAAATATTATTATTAATAAAAATAAATGATATAAATTTCAATTTCAATTTTTGTAATTTGGTTTATTTTTAGAATTGAGTTTTTATATATTCATTGATTTAGTAATAGAATTAGTTTAATATTTTTTGTTAATTAGTTTCTAATCTATCTTTTTTTATTATTTTTTAAATGATTTTTATGACTTATCAACAATAGAAATCGATTTACTGCTTTCTCTATTAAAATTAAAAAGACCAAAAAGATTAAACTTCGGATCTATGAAAGAATTAGAGTTGATTAAATTTCTTCTATATAAAAAAGTAAAATTATTAGGTTAATCAACGCCAATATACCAGCATAAGTACCCAGGTTCAAATTTATTTCTATTTTCAAAGGCTCCTTTAAGCATATATATAATTTTCGCAATTTTATTATTATCTTTACAAATTTATTAAGGAAAGCTATTCAAAACAATGATTCCTTAAGGAAATCCAATTTCCTTCATTTTACAAAACTTTTCTATATTTTTATAACTTCCATGTAATAATTAACATATTAATCGTGCTGATGTCTTTCTAAGTTATGCTTGATGATCATTGAAATTCAAAATAATTTTATCAATATCTATAGATTGCAAAGAATTGAATATTTATGTTTGATTATATGAATCAATTTGTGAATGTCTGATTATTAATATACTATATAAGTTTAATCATTGACTTGATTAACATTCAGTTATTATATAAATATAATTATGGGAGTATATCTTTGTGGTACAACATAGAATAACTAATTTCTATAAGTTTACGATAAAGAAAAGAAAAAGGTTGTCAATATAGGTAATAATTCACTTTAATAGAAATAAAGAATATTTCAAGATAATAATTATTCAATTATTAAAGTCAATAAAAGTAATTTCACATAATTACATCATGATTTAATATATAAAGGATTAAATTGGATAGATACTGATTTCCCTGCAAATAATCAATCTATAGGTTAAGTCAATCTTAGTTATATTCCTAAATGGAAAAGAATACATTAAATTAAACCATCAGCTAAATTTATAATAAATGGTTTTAGTCCGAATGATATATTACAAGGACAATTAGGTGATTGTTATTTTTTATCTGCAATAGCATCACTTGCATAAAAACCATAAAGATTAAATCATGTATTTGAATATACTAATACTAATTATGAAACTGGTATATATACAGTTAAATTAAGAAAAGGAGGAATTAGGAAGGAGATAATGGTTGATGATTATGTACCTGTTGATATGAATGGTAAACCATGTTTTGTTCAATTTAATCAATAATAATTTTGGCCATTAATACTTTAAAAAGCATTTGCTAAACTTAATGGGAATTATGGGAATATAATTGGTGGATTACCATCATAGGCTCTTTAATCATTAACATATGCCCCTACATAATCAATACATATATATAGTCCATCGAATTAAGTAGATGCTAAAGATATAGAATAAACATGGCAAAAAATTATCTTAGGGGAACGTATTAATTGGTGTATGTGTGCAGGAACTAATTCAAATGCAAGTAATGGACTTGTGCCAAGTCATGCATATACTATTCTATCTGCTAATGTCTTAAATTATAATAATACAAGACTATTAAAAATAAGGAATCCTTGGGGAAGGAAGTAATGGAAAGGTAGGGCAAATGATAATGATCATTAATTTTGGGGGAAAGTTACAAATTAATAAAAACAGAGAATAGGACTTTCACATAGTTAATAAGGTATATTTTTTATGTAATGGAGAGATTTTTTGATTAATTTCAGGATTTTGGATATTTGTAAAATTAATGATAATTATAATTTCAACTTTAATCAATTCACTTCTACTAAGAAAAATGGGATTTATCATTAATTATAAGTACATGATAAAAGTTATGTTTATATTACTTTACATCAGAATAATTTAAGAACTATGCCTAAATATAAATCTGCTTTAGGGTATGCTAGATCTACTATGGTATTAGGGAAGATTTAACCTGGAAAGAAATTTAAATATATAAAAAGTATAATGGATCTAAATCATTCAGAAGTCAATATATAAACTTAATTAAGTAAAGGAAGATATCTTTTATATACAAAGCATGATTGGGTTAGATAAAAAACTGATATCTCAACAATTTCAATTTATTCAGAAAGTACAATTTCATTAAAGAAAGTTCCACAAGATCCTTAATTCTTAAATAAAGTATTTTATGACTATATTAATAATTAACGTGATTCTAAACAATTTCTAAATAATAAATAGACTTAATGGTTAGCTACTAAGTTATTATTTGATGAGGGTGGATTTGGTATTATTGCAGCATATACTTAAAAATCAAAATTAATCATATTAGGTTAAGAAAATCATTTTAACAAAGATGGTTTTATTTTAAAGAAACCTTATAAGGGTATGGGAAAACTATAAATAAGTATTAAATAATATTAACCAACAATTATTCTATGTAGATTGTCAAGTGATTATTCATCAACCAAAATTAGATTCCCTCCATAATAATTGAATTTTAAAATGAATATTTGATATTTATAAGATTATTATATTTATATGAAGAATTTATTATTATATTAAAATAATTTGATTAAAAATGCACGTGTTAATTTTAACACTACTATATTGCATATATAGTAAATAATATAGTAGAAAATATTAGTTAGCTAAGAAATAAAAATTAATTTAACTTTAAAAAGATTAATTTTATGTAAAAATATTTATTAGATATTCAGTAATAATGGTTAAATAATAAAAATGAATATAAAGTCATTATCAATATAATGGAAATTATAATTATAATAATCATTTAATGAATTTAAACAAGGAGATGAATAATATTAATTTCATCAAATAATACCTGATTTTGATGGAGGATTTATATATTTTACTAAATAAGGAGATTCAATTCATATTGGAGGTTCTTAATTACATAAACTCATATAGCTTTGTCCTGTCATGAATAAACTTAGAATTGTTTAATATTAAACAAAAAATTATTATGTTATTGATAATAAATAAGTATATAAATTAGAAAATTATCTCATAAATAAATAATAACAAAATTCCAATATAATAATACTTAGTGTTAGTAAAAGGATATTAAAATTATTCTCTAATTTCTAATTAAAATAAATATGGAGTATTTCTTCATCTAAAATTAATTTAATTACTTTAAATAATTTTTTATCTTCTAATATAACCTAAATAAAATAACATTAAAAATGGAAATTGATGGCAAATGGGCCAAAACAGATTTCATTTTATAATACCTAAAATTAGGAATTAACTTAATTAAATTCATAAAACTTCTTTGTTGCTGCATTTTATAAATAGAATGGAAAATATTATAAAACATAAATATACAATAGAAGATAATTACCTAAATCTAATGTTTCTAATTCATTAATTTATAATATACCATAGAAAATAAAGAATAAACATAATGATTAAAAAATATTATTCTGTCTTAAAAATATTCGCAAAACTTTATAATTACCATTCCATTAATAAAAACAATAAAGCAATTTTTTCAATTATACTACTATTATTATAATAATATCAATTACTTCTATATTAAATAACTATTTAAAATTAAAAAACAATAAAAAATATACTATATCAAAGGAAATCTATCAATCTAAAAATGCAATAGTTTATTTAGGATAAATGAATAAAACTAAAGTTATTATTAAAAAATATAAGAATATAAAATATTAGATAAATTATAATATATTATAGAAGTTTTAATTATCAGGAAATAAATCTTTAGTAAAGAATTATCTTTGCTAATTTTAGAATAATGATTTAGTTCTAGTTAGATAATATAATGAATATAATCTAATATAGTTTAATTTATAATAAATCAAAATTTAAACAAAAAAGTAATGGATGCTAAATTTATTGTAAGCTTTTTAATATCTCCATTAAAATGAAATAACTTGTAATGCAATAAAGCCTTCAAACATATTTATCAATAATAATAAATAATGTAAAATAGGTGATTTTATTATTATTGAGAATCAAGGTATATGGTCAGCTCCATAATAATAAATTACAAATCTATCAGGAATATATTCATTAGGATGTGTTTTTTATTTTATGATGTTTGGTTTACATCCTTTTAATAATAAATAATAAAGAAGTTTAAATAAATTTACAACAAATATTAAACAAAATAATATTTTGTTCTATTAATTGATTAGAAGAATGACTGATAATTAACCATAATTACGATGGGATATAAAATAATTGAAAAAGCATCCATTTTTCTGGAATATAGGAAAATGCTCTCAATTTATACAAAATTTTAGTAATTACTATTAAACAACCATTTGTATAGCATATAATCGTTATTTAATAGCCAGTTTTTAAAATCATTGCATAAAATATTAATTATTTAATTACTAATGGTCATCTCATCTTTCTATAAAATTATTAGAAATCATTTAAAATCGTAGATCATATGATCATACTTCATCTAAAGATCTGATACGTATAATAAGGAATAAAATAAGTCATTTCCATTAAATTTAACATAAAGGAAAATAAATTATGGGATATTCACCTTAATCTATTTGCAGTTATTTTCTTTAAAGGTATCCTAAATTGCTTTACATAATTTATCGATTTTCAATAGATGAAAAATTTCCTTTATTTTATTGATTGTATATTATGTTTTTATTTTGCTTGTTCATGAATTAGACATTTAAAATAAATTAATATATGAAATGTATATCCGCATTAGTCCAGTTGGTTAGGACATCAGGCTCTCATCCTGGTAACCCGGGTTCGATTCCCGGATGCGGAGTTTTTATTATGAAAATTAATAATTGCTAAATTGATACTAAACTTTCTAAATAGTTCAACTCGATTCTCTAATTTACATTTTTTAAAAATATATCATTACCTCATTCAGCAAAATCATATTGTAAAAACTCTTTGAATATAAATGCTAATAATTTAAGTACTAGTAATTTGAATAGATTTAGAAAAAGTGCTAATTAAAAGCAAAAAGACAATATCAATAAACGAATTGTTTCTGCCAATTATAAATCGAAAAAGGTTTCTTTGAATTAAATTTTGAGTTATTCCCAGATATACAAGATTAAAAAATAAAAAAATTTAAGTATATAAACTAAAAATATAAATTTATGTGATCCTGATTCTTTCAATATTGATGAAACTATTAAAAGAATACAATAAATAACTTAAGATTAAAAAAATAAAATTAAAAAATTAGTACATTTTAACCCAAATAAAAATATTATCAAAAGGAAAAGAGTTACACTAATAAATATAGAAAAAGAATAATCCAATTATAAAAAATTATAATTAAAGAAATTAGAAAGTATCAATAATTTTTTAAATATTAAAAATAATAATAGATTCAACTAAATAATTTAATCCATTTCAAAAATAATTAATTACCAATTTAAGTAGCCATATATTAGTTTCTTGAATAAAAAAACAAATATATCATATGATTAAATGAAGTGTTGCTATTTTTTTCTCATTGATATTTAATAATTTAACTTTATATAAGTAAAAGATATTTAAATTAGAAATAATAGTTTTTATAAAATATTTTAACTTAAGTAATTTTAAATTAATATAAAATAATTAATAAATATCTTTATAACTAAAAAAAAGAAATAAACATATAATTTATTATGTTTAATTTTTAAATAAAAATAGGCTGTGTATTAATAATTTTATTCTAATTAATAATTAAAAGATGTATTTTTAAATTATAATATTTGTTTAAAAAACAAAATTATCAAAATATTAAAACAATTTTATTAGCAATTAGCATTTATTATGAAATAGATTTATCAAAATAAATATACATTAAAAAATAAAAAATTTACTAATATCAACATATTATTTCCTTAAAAAAGTGATTTATAAAAATTAGTATCAATAATTGGAATAGACTAACACAGGATTTTTATTAAAATAAAAGAATTATATTGATTTCAAATATTTTACTTATTTCTTTTTATAGTTCTTTGTCTACCTATTAAAGTATATATATATTTGATCTGTGAAACTCTTCTTTTCCTCATTTTTTTAATATTTTTAAATATTGAAAAATATTCTTTTAACAGATTTTTTATAATTATTAAATAAAGTTTATTTATATCTTAGAAATTATATTACTTAATAGACTTATCAAAATGTTTACAAGACATAATACTTTGTTTTTTCAATTTGGGTAAATTTTCAATATAATTTCTATTAACATATTTTAATTCTAGAAATTCAATAACAATCACATAGGCATAAATCTTGTATTATTACATCTATAGTAAAACTGGGTTAAGATTAATTTATGATGGTTATTAAATATCCTGTTATTTATTTGTGTAGGAAGTATTATATTAAATGTTATAATAATTAATAAATGATATTATATTATATATTATAATAAATAACTAATTAAATGAATAACTAATTATGTTGAGTATGTTAATAAGGAATTAACTAATCAAATTCTGAATGAATAAAATAAGCAGGAATAAATGCTAGTCAATAAAGAAAAAGTTAAAAGAGTTTATCAATTGTAAAAGATGTTGTAAATTATACTTTAGTGTAAAGTTAAGAAAATGCAAATTGTAGATTTTCTTTACCTTAAAAGAAATAATAATAGAAAGGTAAAATTAAATAAAAATCAATAAAAGTATTTAAAGAAGATAAAATAATACATAATTCAATAAAACCAAATGTTATTTAAATAAAAGTTAATGATTGTATGACAAAGAAAGAAGAATTAAATGTGATCCTCAAATAATTAAAATAACTTAAATGGGGATATTTTTTGGGGTTTTATCTCATTTCTGTTTTTACCTACTTTATTATTATTTTATGTTAGTCTATTGATAAATCATATTGACTTTTATACTTTAAAGATCATTTTTAATCATCTATGCTAAGTTTATAAGATTAGTTTAAATATGTGTAGTATTATATTCAATTATCTTAGTAAGGATCATCTATTTAGAATGTTATGTTTTGGATTATCTAAATTATTTATTAATTATACCTACCTACTTTATCTAAATTAACTTTAATTCTTATATTGATATTTTTACAAAAAAATCTACGAAATGACTATCCATTAGATTAAATTGTTTTATATCTTATTTAGAGTTTAAGTCCATGTACTATTATACTTGTCTTGGCAATTATTCTAGTACACTAGCTGCTAATTTATTTGGCCTAAATATCAAGGAATGGACTAAATCTCTATTACATATGGTTATCCATCTATTAGTCAGCTGCATATCATCATTATCCAATATTTACAAATTGTCAAATGGTCCATTTCCTATTCTTATGAAATTATAATGGGTAAAAACGAACATTTATTAAAATAACTTCCTCTTGATCTTTATGTTATCCATCAGTTAATATCATGATAATAAAATATTATAGTTTTCCTTTTTTTTATTGCATTTTATGCTTCTGCTATGACTATTTGACAATACATTTCATAATAACCATTAGGATCTGGTTTTCTGTAAGAATGATTTACTTTATTTGATGACATTTATTTGAATACTATTTTATCATCATAATCTAACCATATATGTAAACTTTAAGGCATATTGATAAATGGTATAAATAGTATTATTTGTTCATTCATAATAAAGAGTGATTAGTCTAATTGGTATTACGCTCTATTTCCTCTTGGGGTTGTAGGGAAAACTTTTGTGGTAAAATATAATCAAACTAATATTATAATTACTATAGAGATAAATCATGACTATCCTGCTAAATGACTTTATTACTCATACAAACAATAATTCTATTTATTTATAAATAGTTTATTTTTAGACTAACATGAGTATTGAGTATTCAATCATCAAGAAGTATAGATAGTTTATTTTTACATCTAAACAGGAAAAATGAATTTTGTTGATTTAGCAGAAGAAACATTTAATTTAAAAGGGGTTAGATTGAAATAAACAAAAATTAATTTATCATTGATTGCGATTCCAAATTAGATTCATTAGGAGGAAATAAACAAAACTATTATGATCGATAATTCACCAGCATATTCTTATTATGAATAAACATTATCAACATTGTCAATGCTTAAATTTATTAAAAACAAGCCAAAGATCACCCACCTTATTAAAGGAATATATAGATTAGATTAATAGACTTAAATATTAATTATAAAATGAAATTGCAACAAAGAAAATATTATAAATACTATATGAGCATTTATTAAAAAAATAAAAGTTCTTAAAGTAAAAGAAATAGATAGAAAAAAATGGAAGAGTTAATGATACGAAGTGATCTATAAAAATTAGTATCAATAATTGAATAGACTAATATAGGATTTTTATTTAAATAAAAGAATTATATTGATTTCAAATATTTTATTTAATTCTTTTTATAGTTCTTTGTCTACCTATTAAAGTATATATATCTTTGATATGTGAAACTCTTCTTTTCCTCATTTTTTTAATATTTTTAAATATTTATTCATTGAAAAATATTCTTTTAATAGATTTTTTATAATTATTAAATAAAGCTTATTTATATCTTTATATATTATGGTAGAAATCATATTACTTAATAGATTTATCAAAATGTTTACAAGACATAATACTTTGTTTTTTCAATTAGGGTAAATTTTCAATATAATTTCTATTAACATATTTTAATTCTAGTAATTCTAATTATTTTATAACTTTAAATTCAATACTAATCACATAGGCATTAATTGATTTACAATTCACAAATTCATTTGAATTTATTTCTTTTTATTCATTAAGACCTATAAAGCCTTAATTAATAATCCCTTTGAATTTTTTTATAGATTTTGTAGTTTAATAAACATTAAATTAACCTTATTTTATTAAATAAAATTAATTTTATTATAATTTTAAATAATTCCCAAAATTTAATTTGATAAGTTTGGAATAATTTAATATGTTCTAACTATTAAATTTTGTTCTTAAAAATACTATAATTTATATGAATTTATTATATAATTTTTCTGTAATTTTGTTTTATTAAATAAGATTAATAAATTCAATTGTATTTATAGCAAATATATATAATTATTTTTTATTACTTACAAAATGATAATTACCAATCAATTTTTAACTATTAATCAATCTGTATTTTACTTTTTTCTTCTTAAGTAATTTATTCACAAAATCTTAATTATAGTATTTTAGTGTATTGAATTCAAATTAATTATTGAATTCAATTAATAAATATATTCCCTTCAAAAAATATGTTTGATTTTAATATTTGACATTTTTTATTTTTGAGAAGAATCCTTTGGGAATTGTTTTAATTTATAATTGATAGTCGTTTATTTTATTTTGTAAAATTTATAACATGCAATAATTATAATCAATTATAATTAATTTAAAATTATTATAAATTAAAAATTATATTAATTATTTTTCGTACTCGGCTTTATAAATATTTATTTAGTACATATAGAATTAATATTTTTTTTTTATTTACAATTTATAAAAAAATAGTTAAAATAAAAAATTTTAAATAATATAATCAAATAAATATTTTTAAAACTTATAGTTTATCTTTGATTTATTAATCCATATTAGATGTTTATATGATATCAATTATTTTATTTATTTACTATTTATTGTAATATTTATCAAATTATTTAATATTTGCTTCTGCTAATATCATGTAAATATTTAAAATTAATTAAATTTATTCAACTTATTATTCGGCATTTTTACATTCCAAATTCATATTGCATAATTTTTATATTTTTTTTTATAATTTAACAAAATTTAAACTTGAAATATATGTTATAGTGCATTTGGTGAATTTATAAATGAATTATTATTACTTGATTAATTTAAATATAAATTATTTGTTTTCATATTCATATAAACAATTTTTAACTATTTTTAAATTAATTATTCTAAGAGGCCTTGATTTTCTCATTAAGTTTAATTTTGAAATTATACATAATTTATTTAATAATTTTCTTCCTTAATCAAAAGAACTTATATTTAGTAAAATAAATCCTAAATGACTATATATCTTCTTTTAATTTTAAGATTAAAAATTATACATTTAGATGATATAAATCAAATAAACTTAGTTATAATTGATTATTTTTTAAATGGACTTTTATGATTTGGTGACATTTATCAAAACCATAGAATACAATTAAATTAAAAGATTTTATTTATCAGAAATTTACTTTTTTTTCATAATTTGATATAACTAGATAAAAATAATCTCTAGTTTATCAACCATTTTAATAATGAATTATTAAAAGTTTGTAAAATTGATTAATATAGATAAACAAATAGATGTGCATGAAGGTATTGTAATTTTTTTTAATAATAAATTGATTATTGTAGTTTATGAAAATTTAAATGTATTGTTGATGTCATTAACATATTGTAAGATCACTGATAATGTAGGATATATTACTTATTATCTGTCGCTTTATAATAATTAGATTAAATCTTTTATTAGCTAAGGAGTTAACTCATTTTATTTTTATTCTTTTTACATTAATAATAATTATGAGTTAAATAATTTAGTATCTTCAGAATTATTGTATTTAACCATATAAATATAATAGCAATTTATTGTTAAATAAAGAGTGTCAGAAACCAAAAAATATAATGAAAAATTAAGTTTAACCTTTATCTATTAAAAATAAATAAAATAAAGTAAGATCAATCAGTTTAAAGTAAAAATTATCTATGAATAGTTATAATCCTTTTGCAATTGAAACACCAAGCCAATAATTTACAACTAATAAAAATTCCAAAATTTAATAAAAAAAGAAAAAAAAATTTAATTAGAATAAAAATAAACCTTCTTAATGTATTCCTATTAATAATTAAAAATAATAATAAAGAGATTAAATATCAAAATTACGAATTAAACATTTTTTATATATAAATAACTAAATAAAAAAATTACATCAAACTAGATTAATCAGTCAATAAATATAAAATAGATATAAAAAATAAAAATAAATTATAAAATGTAATAATTTTACACACGATTATGATGGTAGCATAATTAAAATCAAAACTAATAAACAATTAAAAAACTAAAATGTTTAATTATAGATCAATATATAAAAAAATAAAAAAAATAAAAACATCATAAATAGAATTGTAAGATAAACTATTTCAGAATTTCAAGCAAAATAATTAAGTCAATAATAAAAAATATTTGAAAAAAGGGATCTTGATTAATACTTTAAGAAAATTGTTTTATCATAAGGAGTTGTTTTATTAAATTAATTTAATTAAAAAATAAAAACTAATACATAAAATTTTATTAGATCAAATAAGAGTATATTAAGATCCTCAAATAGAAAAAATAAATTGAACTCTTAATTAATTAAAATTAAGAACAAAAATTTACATTCGAAATTAATTAATAAAAATTAATAACAGGAAATAACTAAAAGATAATTAAATAAATTATTTAAAAACAGGATACAATCACACAAAATAACATTAAATTAAATAGATAAATTTAATTTAAGTATACTAAAAAGGAAACATTAAAGATAAAATAATTAATCAAAATTAAATAAATGGATGAAATGATTTATCATATTTTTAAATTCTATTAAATCTATAATTATTTTTTTGCTAAATAGTATTTAAGATCAAATGAAACCTTTTCAAAAATATTGAATTCAACTTATGGTATCTAATTATTTTTTTTCTTTTGAATTTAATTTAAATAGACTAAGTATCTTTATGTTTAATGATTCATTTAATCAAATCCCATTCTTAATCCAATATATAAATTATCAATATCTTATTGCTTCTTTATTTTCATCTTTAAAATGCAATTATATATTTCCTTATAGAATTCATTATCATTTTTATATTGGACTTGATTTAAAATATTAATCAACTATTTAAAATTACTAGGATTAATTTGTAGTTTTTTTACTTTAATCTGATTGACATAATTAACTTCAATAGAATAATCATCCAATAATTTCAAATGATGTTGTATTTTAAAACATTAAATGAGTTGATTGATTGATAGTGAAGGCAATCTATAAGGAATACTATTAAGCAAGTATTATTTCTATTTAACTCCTCCTTTATTATTCCATACATGTCTTTTTAATAAATAAATAAAATCTTATTTTTACAGTCTATGAATAAATCTTCTCATATATTTACATAATTAAATTTAAGCTTCTTTATCTTAGAATCCTATTTGATCTACTATTTTATACATTTTATTCATTACTTATATTTTAAATGTATTAATCTTTGGAATAAATGATTTAAAAGCTTTTATTACCCATTCATGATCTTTTATTTTTAAATTTTGTTCTTTTGCCCTAATACCTAAATAATATAGAGCTAATAAATGCTACTAATTGTTTAATGTTTATAAATTATTTATTAATAAAAGTAATTAATTTCCACTTAAGGTTTTTATATCAGGCACTCTATTGAATTATTAATATTTAGGCGTTCTTTTTTTAGTATGAATAGCTGTTTTATATTTCAGTTGAATTGGAAATTAAACATTTTTATTATTTTTATTAAATTGATTTATAGGCTTTTTAAATCTTGTTACCATATCATGTATTTTTTAATTATAAATCTTTTTAGTTCTGAATAAGTTGAATACTCTCTTAATTAACATATATATATAAACAATTAAATATTATATAAATCATTTTTTGATATATGGTTAGAATATTTTTAATATTCTTTATTTACCTAATACATAACATATATCTAATGAACTAGGGCCAATCCTTTACCCAATTAATATTTATCTTAATTAACCATATATTTATTCATTTTTAACCTATTATTTATTCTTTAAAATATATTAAGAAAATATTTTGCCTAATTATTCAACTGTGAATTTATCATTGATTTTCTCAAAAATTTATATATAGAATTTAATATATTTATAATCTTTAGTTTAGTCTTTATTACATGACTTAATAAATAAGGTTTTAACTTTTTTGAGATTATAAGGATATCTTTGACATATTTGATTCAATTTAGATAATTTTAATTGAGGAAGATGTTATATCTATTTGACTATTAATTAATTTTATGAAAATTAATTAATCAACATTTTTTTGAACGTTTTCAAATTCTTTATTTCCATTAACCAATATTGCTTATTTATAATATTTAATTTTTTTAAATCAAATTGCACAGGATTTTTAGAAATATTATCAATTGTAAAATTATCACAAAAATATTATAAATTCTGTAATTAATCTTTTATATTATGGACTTTAGATATTGGATTTCCTAGTAAACATATATAATTAATCAAAGCTGATCTACAATAATTATTCTCAATAAAATAATTAATAGATGAATGATTCTATCTTTTAGATAACTTCTGTTGTTACTAATTTCTAATAAGTGGTAAATGAATAAATTGAGGCTACTTTAATTTTAAAGCATTATATATTAATATTTGTCTAGGTGTACTCATAACAAATTATTGACCTCTTATAACATGTGATATCTGCATGAGTGAATCATCTATAGCATTAGCAAATGCAAATGATGCCATACCATTTGATTTGATTATTATAAAGCTTTTATTTTAAGTTTGATTATATTCACCTAAAATTAAATCTTTATATTTAACTTATGTATTTTAATAGACTAATAATTTTATGCAATATGATAAGTTTGATTACTTTTTCTTTTTAATTTATTAAGTTGAATAATTATTACAATAACAATTCTTTTTATGATGATTTGGATTCCTTTTACTAATCTAAAACTAATTACAAAAGCATTAAAATGCCTTTTTAGATTAAATCAACTAAAGTGCATATTTAGTATATATATCCTTCCTTTAACTTTGAATATAAGGCCCAAATTAACCATTTATATAAGGTCCTTCATGATATTTGATTCCTACCCAATCTAAACACTTAATAATGCTTTACATAGATCCATTAATATTTCTTCTTTAATCAGTATCTTATATTCTTAGAATCATGGTGCCTTTATTCTTAGTGCAAAACATATAATTGAATAAGGCTGTTCTTACACTTCCTATGTGAATTTAGCCTGTTGGACTTGGGGCAAATCGAACTCTTACATTACTTATTATTGATGATTGTTTGGGTGTTGCTTGGTTTTTTATTTTTTTGTTATTTGATATTTGTTTAGTTAATTGTTTTAATAAATTCATTTATAATTTTTATATTATATATATATATATCCATTTATAACTAATATTATTTATGGAATATGATTTTCTTTATTATTATTGGATAGGCATATTATTAAATAATGATTTAATATATTAATATTTAAAAGGACATATAATTAATCATAAAAGAGTGGACTTCATATATAAAATTATTGAATCTCGTATTATATATATCGATTATTTTATATTGTAAAATAGAATGATTTTATAGATTAATCATAATTAATTAGACTTCTTATATATTTTATTTAAAATGAAAAATTTAATGTAAATGCTGCAATCATAATAGATTAACAAAATCAATGATATTAAAATAGATACTAAAATGGAGTAATTATAAAAATAGTACCATATATTTATTTCAATATTTACAATTCACTATAACTTTATTAAATAAATATACCAAAAATGGAAAAATCTATATCAAAAGCAAAATGTATATAGGAATTATTATTATGACTTTATAATGAAAGCAAAAAATAGAGTTAATAAATAAATGAATATTTAATATTAAAAAGTTAAAAGAATAATTTTGTAATAATAATCAATAAATATATAATATAAATATTAAGAAATATTAGATAAATTAAATTAAGTATTATTAAAAGAGAAATTATTTTTGCAAAATTCTGCTGTATAATATTAATTTAATTTAAATTAATTTTTTTAATAAATATAAAAATGCAAATAATTTATAATAAAACTTTTTAATAAAAATTTTAAAAATAACACTATAAAAATAATTAAGATAATAAATAAAATACAATAATTACAAAATTTATTGTTAAATTATAGCAATATAGTTTATAATATTATTCATAGTTATTTTTAACATTAAATGGACTTTAAAAGAGCTATTCCAAAAATATGTGATGAAATAGTAACTTAAAAAATATAAATATATTAATAAAAATACATATAATAACTATACAAAATAATAGAAAAAATTAAAAAAAATACTATAATATAATATTTGAAAATTAGGTCAGTTAATTATAATAAATTACTATAGTTGAATGTTATTAATTAAATAAATAATATTGGTTAATTATAAATTTTTTTATTAATGTAAAAATTACCTTATATTTAACCTATATAACAATAAAAAATAAAAATTAAATAATATCAAATTAGATATAAAAAATCTAAATTATTCTTTTTTAATTAATGGCGAGAAGGACAATTAATTTTAACAACAAATCTTTATTTAATATTGTAATAATAAAACAAAATAATAAAATACATGAATATGAAATTTGTGAAAAAATAAAAATAATAAAATATCAGAATTTTATTAACATAATAAACATCGAATAAAAAATTATATATTTAATTTATTCATAGTTCAGATTGTATCGACTTCATTTTCTTTATTTGGGGAAAGTTAAATTGATTAATTATTATTCTAATTATTATAGTCAATATAAATTCTATATTTAATTTTTAATTATACTTTAATATTATTTAATTTAAATCTATATATAAATGAAAAAAATATATAAAAATATATAAACAATAATAACAAGAAATAATAACATTTACGAGAATTTAAGTATTTAATAGTTTCTCTTCAAAAAATAAATATTCAATCCAATTCTCTTTCTTTGGCGAAATAACAAAACAGTGGTAATAGGGCGACATCAAAATCCTTACAAGTAATGTCACCTAACTAAAATGAAGTAAAACTAAATATTTTTATCTAGAAGAACAAGTGGAGGAGGAGCTGTATACCAAGATTTGGGCAATTCATGTTTTTCATTTTTTACACCATATGTTAATAAATAGACTGACTATAAGGCAGTCA
This sequence comes from Lipophrys pholis, assembly GCF_963383615.2. Lineage (NCBI taxonomy): Eukaryota > Metazoa > Chordata > Actinopteri > Blenniiformes > Blenniidae > Lipophrys > Lipophrys pholis. Next base: position 22,023 of record NW_028292273.1, read on the forward strand.
ATAATTAAATCTTATTGAAAACGTTAGACAGTATGGGGGTGAAAGCTGAAGCTCAGGGGAGAAATGATTTAAGTTATTAAAATTTAAAGATATCAGGATCTGCTTATTATATTAAAATGGGAAAAAATAAAAAATCTTTACATCATGGAACACTTTTGCTTAACCTTGAAAAAGAAGCATTACTGAATTATCTGAATCCTAATAAGTAAAAGATTAAGAGTAAAGGAATTGATAGTGTTAAATCTAGAGTGCTTAATCTTAATGATAAATTTTCTTCAATAACTCATTAACAATTCTGTTAGAAGTTAATATACCAATTTGAGCAATATTATAAACCTACAGATGGTAATAAGATAAAAGAACTTAATAAATAGTTTTATAGAGGATTGAAATAAGAATAAAATAAGTAATATAATTAAATTCTTTTAAGGAATAAAAGTTGGGACTGGCTTTATGGTAATACTCCATAATTCAATCATTCTATGTAAAAAAGATTTTAATGGGGTGTTATTGATGTTAATCTAATAGTTATTTAGGGAATAATTAAATAAGCTAAAATATATTCAGATTGTTTATATCCAGATCTTATAAGTAATATGAGTAATTCATTATTAAATAAGTAGTATTCTAAAATATCAATATAAAATACTAAAGTAAAATGCAGTAATTAATAGAATGAAGATAATCTTAAAAAATATATTTAAGATACATTTAATTTTATCATCGCATAAATATAGTGAATAAAATTTATTTTAATAAATAGAAGAAAACAATCAATTTTATTTCCAAAATTATTCTTAAATAAGAAACAACTAGCATTCTCTGATTTTGACAATATTTTTCCCAGGTTCTAGTAATGATAATAAAAAAGTATCATTTTTATTAATTCCAGGTATGAACATCAAATCAACATTCATTTTTTGTAAATAATTATATCCTTAGTAGATAATTAGTTTGTATTTATTATTAAATTTAAAATAAATATTCCTCCATCTGTTTGTCGTCTCTATTATAAAGATGCTGCAATCTCTTAACATTTTTAATTATTACAATTAAAATTATTAATTATTTTCAATCTTTTTATGCAAACTTGTACGAATCATTTATCTAGTTTTTATGGATTTAATAAGTTTAGTAATCAAATTGTTATCATTTTTGATTTAATCTATTTATTTTTATAATATCAGAATTTGTTATAGATTGCTTTTAATAGATATATTCATTTTAAATATGACTTTATGAAATTTGGGGATATTGTTTATATTCCAAAGCAATTTTAATTCATTCACCAATTGTTTGATTTTGAATTTGGATTTTGCTATATTCTTTTCATACTGAAACTATTATATCCTTCTTTAAAGAATTATTTAGTTAAATCTATGAATATTAATGATAGGAGGCTGTTTTTATGTTTTGGTTTTAGAAACAATTCTATCTTTTTTTTTTTTTATATTGACACTTTTTCTAAAAAAATTTTATGAACTAATTATGCCTAGATCAATAAATTTTTTATATACTTTACAATTAGATTTAACAGTCTAAAATGTTCTCTTCTACCTATATTCTTATAGAGTAGGAATATCGTAACAAGTCATTCTATTATCCCACTAAGTTTTAGTAGTTTTCATAGATCTCATTTAGATATTATAATAAAATAAAATAATATAAAATAAAGACTTTTTATAAATGATTATTATAATAAAATTAGACTTTATTTTTTTGATCTTAATATTTAATTATAATATATATTCATAAATATGCCATTTATCAGTAAATTTAAATTCCCATCATCAAGAAAAAGACAATTCATATAAAATATTCCACATTGTCTATAAAATATAGCAAAAGATGATTACAAATGTACTCCAATTCTCCCAAATGCATTAAGTCAAATCTTATACAATATAATAGTATCATCAAACAACCAACGAATAGATTATCATCGTCAACATATCAATACCCCTGATGGAGGACTAGTTTCATTAGATTGGCATAAAAATATTCAAGTTTAAAGAAATGTTATTATTATCATGCATGGATTGACTGGTGGCAGTTAAAGTAACTACATAAAATAGGCAATAACATAAGGAATATAAATGGGATTCAACATGGTGGCATTTAATAGTAGAGGAGTAAATACATAATTAAAAACATGGTAATTTTTTAGTGGACTTCAATTCAATGATCTAAATCTAGCAATTAATCAAGTGAGACGATAATGTCCCAAAAGCAAAATATTTTTGGCTGGGTTTTCATTTGGTGCCAATGTGATAATCAGGTACTTAGCCTCCTATAATAAATAAGTACGTGCATTTGTGGGATTGAGTACTCCATTCAATGCGTTGAAAGTTATAGAACATATGCCATTAATCTATCAATCATTCTTTGTTGGTAAATATATAAAACATACTGTTAATCCGAACATCTAACTCTTCAAGAAATATTAAAAGGAATTTGATTATGAAATATAAAAAGTTAAAAAATCTAAAACTTTACTTTAATTTCATCATAATTTCAGTGCTAAATTCCTTAAAATAACAGGGAAATAATTAGTTGGTTCGTTTTTGATAGATGATAAAGTAATTTAAAAATTAAATATACCAGGATTGATTATGCACGCTATTGATGATCCAATTGTATTTCATGGAAATATTCCTTTAGATGAGATTAGAAAAAATAAATATCTTAATTATTATTAGACTATGAGAGGATCACATATGTGCTGGTTTTATAGCTAAGGTAAGAAATTGAAGAGATGGTATATCAAACCCATGTGTTCTTTTTTTAAACATTTATGCTGATTTTTAAATTAATTAAATAATATAAATAATTAAATAAAAATACATAATTAATATAATTAATATGAAGATCATATTTCATAAATTCCGAATATTAATGTATAATATTTGATTTCATTATATGAATGTTTATTAATTTTTATTATTAAATATTTCTTATCAGATTATAATTTAATACTTGTATATAGAATGAATTGTTTATTTGAAAATTATTATTTGCAGATCTTTAATTTGCCATGTTAAATTATCACTAAAAATTTTACCTTTTATTGATTTATTTCCTAAAATAAATTTAATTATTATAATTTTTTTAATTATTATAATTTTATTAATTAATGTTATTACAATTTAGTTTATTTTTATTCTAATTATCCTAATTTTTAAAAATATTTGAAATTATAGTAATTAATTTTAATTTTATTTTAAAACTATTATTATTTTTAATATAAAACTTATTCATGCATTTGTTAGAATATAATTAATTTTAAATTCTAAAATAATGAAAAGTAAGAATTTTTAAATTGTTAAATATCTTTTATTTATTTATAATCAATATCTATAATTTTTCCAAAACTTTATTATAATAAATTCAATATGATAAAATATTTATATCTTATTTTTTAAAATTATCCAATAAAACTTTATACCTATTTTTTAATGAATTATAAAAAGTGTAATTTTTAATTAATAAAATAAAATATATCTATAATATTATTTTATGTTTTATATTTATATTGATTTGAAAAAGAATATTTAATTTACTAATTATATTCTTAACTATAAACAGTCAATTAATATTATTCACAAAATGGACACAAAATATATTAACACCCATTTGCCTTAATGATTGGCATTTTTTTATTTTTTTTATAAAATTTATACATTTAAATTATATTTTATGAAATTATTATAACTTATTGACTTTTTTTGTTTTGAATATTTAATATAGATGCTTTATATAAAAAAAAAGAATTAATAATTTGTTGAAATTATTATTTAATATATAATATCCCATTATTCACTATTCTTACTTTATTAATATTCTATTATTTTAATAATTATTTAACTGTTTTAATCTAATTATTAATTTTTTTGTCATTTAGAAAATGTATTTTTTAGAATTAATATTAATAAGATAACCATAAACATTTTATTCTGTGTGATAACTTTTAAATTTTTTCTATTAATTTCAGATTATATTTTTAACAAATTTAATAAAATTTTTATAATGACTGAAATATTTTTTAAATATTTTCATAATCACATTAAATTTAAAAAATTCTTTATAAGATTTATTATTGTTAATTTTTTTAAATATTACCTTCTAAATAATTTTATAAAGATTATAATTTCATATTTACTAATACTTATAATAATTATTTTTAGTATTAATGTTTTAAATATATTTTATTAACAAAGTTGTTTTTAAAACAAATAACTCTTTTTATATTTTTGCTTTATCTATTTACCTTTAATTTTTTGCTCATTATTTTTATTTTTTATTATGATTCAATTAAGTATAGATAGTTTTAAACAAGATTCTGTTAAGAGAATGTTGATATATTTATTTAATATTGTTAATAGATTTGAAAAAGTTTTATTATATTAAAGAATTATAATTAATCTTTTAAAGTTAAAATATATTTTCCATTTGCTTATATTTAATGTTTTAATTCACTTTTTTAAAATAAGTTACCAGATAATATTTAATATTAATTAGATAATATTAAACAATATATTTTTTATTACTAAAATTGTAATTTAAAACTGATTGAAAATATATGACTAAAAAATATTATGTTTGATATTTAGCAGTTCTTTTGAATTTATTAATCAGATTGTTTTAAATATTATAATAATTTATTTAATTTTTTGAATAAAATGTTTTAATAAAATTAATTATTTTTAAATTAATTAACTACCATAATAGTTTTTCTATTTCTTTAATAAAACTTTTTAAAGAACTAAACTGTTTCATATTATAGATATAATATATTTTTGTTTAATAATATATTTTTTTATTAAAAGGCAAAGATTTATATTTATTTTGAATTTTCCTTTAGAATTTTTATCAAATATAAACTTTCATTTTTAATATTCTAATTAAAATAGCAATCACCTAAAAAATTTAAATTAAATTATTTCTTTTGGTATTATATTTATTATTTATTATCAATTTTTTTTAACCTAATATTTATTTATTATATTTTAATATTTGTTTTCGCAACTTCTTTATTTACTAATTATACATCTTTAGCTACTTATTATATTTTATTATTTGTTTTCGCAACTTCTTTATTTACTAATTATACTTCTTTAGATACTAATTAAATTTTATTATTTGTTTTAGCAACTTCTTTATTTACTAATTATACTTCTTTAGATACTAATTATATTTTATTATTTGTTTTTTCTATTTTTTAGTCATATTTACTTATTTTTTATTTGACATAAATTTTAATCTTTTATTAAAATTATTTTAATTATTTTATCTTATTTATTTAGACTTTTGATTTTTTAAAATTTTTAGCTTCTTTTTATAATATAGTTAAATCTATAAATTGAATTCTTATTGGTAAATTCTCTAATTATTTATCTATTTTCCAATTGTGATTTGCTATTTAATTACTATTATATAACAGAATGCACTATATATATGGTCTTTATTATTATTATTTAGCTATAATATTATAATAATTATTACATTTATTAATAAACTTTTTTAAAATATGGTTAATTTAATATTTTTTAAAATAGGAATCGTATTCACTTGTTCGATATGAACTATTATTTTTCAAAAATAAAGTATTTATCGATTTCTTGGTTTAGGTTTAATCTTTATTAAAATTATAGATTTTTTGTATTTATAAAGCCATCTACAGATTATATTTAAACCTATCCAATAATAATATATGAATATATAGTCCATAAATAATATATTTGTATATTTATAAATAGAATATATTGGTTTTGTGGGGGGTTGGGGTTGGGGTTGGGGTTGGGGTTGGGGTTGGGGTTGGGGTTGGGGTTGGGGTTGGGGTTGGGGTTGGGGTTGGGGTTGGGGTTGGGGTTGGGGTTGGGGTTGGGGTTGGGGTTGGGGTTGGG
>NW_028292272.1:0-12500 GCF_963383615.2 Lipophrys pholis
ACAGGCTCTGCGTAAGAAAAGGCTTAAAAACTGCTGCAAATGATCATTGAATGCAACAAGCAGACTGTCAGCCGTCAATAACACTCATATCTGCGGATCTATTATCTCCACCAACAATCAGATAGATATTTCCTCTTTAGATGCAAAAAGTACAAACGATGAAATACTATCAATACTATCAATGTTATTTATATGAAGGTGATGAAAGGTTCAAAATGTTTAAAAAGAAATGATAGGATAAAGAAATCAAAGTATTATTCTGATCTCATTGTGTTTTCAGTTTAGGTATAAGTTTATATTTGATTTCAAATCATCCTTTAATAAAACAATCTCAGAATATAGAATAGAACACGAATAGAATAGAATAGAATAGAATAGAACAGAACAGAACAGAACAGAATAGAATAGAATAGAAGGATTTGTGGGTCATGGAGAACCAGACCCCACACAAACTACAAACCTGCATAAAGCATGTGTGTGTGTGTGTGTGTGTGTGTGTGTGTGTGTGTGTGTGTGTGTGTGTGTGTGTGTTGTGTGTGTGTGTGTGTGTGTGTGTGTGTGTGTGTGTGTCTTTGTGCCAGAGAAGTGTCCCACTTCATAATCACACACTTTAGTGGCGCCCACCACTGTTTTGTTGGCTGAATATGTGTCACTCGTCTTTCACCTCCTTTCTTTCTTCCTGCTGAGATAAAAGATAAAAACGCTGACTGACACACTTTAGGATACCTGATATACCTGACTATACCTGATATACTGATTATTCTGATATTCTGATATTCTGATATTCTGATATTCTGATATTCTGATATTCCGTACGAGAGAAAGTGTGTGTCAAGCGACGAGAAGGGAATTCCTTCTAAGACAAGTTGTGCTGGCGCCTGTATTGAAATTCAACATGAACTTAATGTCACATTTCTTTATCAGGCGTCTTCTAACTTAATATGTCCGACGATCAATGCAAATTATGACTGAAATATACTGAAGTCTAATTGCAAAACACAATTTAGTGATATTCCAAGTGGAAATACTCACTGATTCCTGTGTTTTCACACATTCGTGTATCTCCATCTTGTACATATCATGTATGATAATGAGATAATATAAAATATTAGATGGTTGATTTAGGCAAATATGAAAATGATGTTTATATTTATTTTGTTGTTATTTTTGTGTGGTACACTGTAAATACTGTACATAGAATGCTTAAAATATCTGTAAATATGTAGTATATATTTTGAATGGGTGAACATTGTGAAAGTATTGAAATAAGGGGCAGATATAATGATGAAAATAAAAATGTTTAACAGCGTCCAATAGTGAATAGTGTGAACTCATTCCATTATACTCTCACCAACATGATACTAGGAATAAACTATGTCTAAAAAGGTAAATATAGGAAAATGAAATGTACCAGTTTTAGTATTTGTCACGGAGGTCCGAAGAATATGGAATGATCAGCGACAGCCAACTTAAAACAACCAGGCCACTCTATATTTCAAAGGAACCCAAAAGAAACTAGTAGGGCGGGGGAGGTTAGTAGCGGAGGGCAGGGGGGAGGTTAGTAGGGCGGGGGGAGGTTAGTTAGGGACCAGGGGCGGGAGAGATAGTAGGGGGGGGGGGAGTTATTGCGGGGTTTGGGGGTAAAATTTAAAAAGTGTTATTTATCTGTTTGCTTGCCTGCCAGAATGTTCATTTGAAACCAAAACTTAAATATTCCTAACAAAAAGCAGCGCAGTGTGATCTGGTGGTCCTACAGGAGAACCACAGGGGCGTGAGATGTTGCAACAGAGTGAACGGCGACACTTTAGTGAAACGTGATTAAAGTGATGCGTTTTCACTGCAGCGTTGAGTTGCTGGTCAATCACAGAGAGGACAAAGTCCAACAGGTTCTAATCCCAGTGAAGCGGCCGCTGCTGCACGCTCGCCCGCTCGCCTCTGGGTTCTCCCTACTCAGCAGCACATCGTTTGCTTCACGCCACACTGGGGACGGTGGTTCAAAGCCAAATATCTGAACCAGCTGGCGCCGCATGAGCAATAAATGAAATTAGTAGTAGAAAGTTGAAGCTTTATTGAGCCGATGGAACCCGACACATAACATTTCTTCCTCACAGGAAGTTTGTAGCTTTGAGTCTGAGCCCCCACCCCACCCCCCCACCCCCCCCCCTACTAACCTCCCCCCCGCCTTACTAACCTCCCCCCCCTACCTAACCTCCCCCCCCTCCCCTACTAACCCCCCCACACCCCACTAACCCCCCCACCCTACTAACCCCCCCCCGCCCCTACCTAACCTCCCCCCCTACTAACCTCCCCCCTACTTTCTACTCCCCCCCTACAAACCCCCCCCCCCTACTAACCTCCCCCCCCCCCCCCACACACAGTATGAAAACATGTACATGGTGAACATGGTGTGTGTGTGTGTGTGTGTGCTGTGTGTGTGTGTGTCTCACCTGTTCTCCAGGAGTCCCGCCTCCACACCCAGTCACCTGGATCAGCGTCCCACAGCCGCCCGGATCTGAACAGCTCCAACCTCAGTAATGAGAGACGCTCATCAGACCGTCCCCTCTGGTTCTGAAGCTTTCAGCAGGAACAAGATGTGATTCTTATTGTGACTCCGTTTAAAGTCCCGTCTTGTCCAACACCACAGGACTTTCTCCTCCTGCTCCGGTGACGACCCCCCACCGGTGGCTTTTGGCCTAATTAAAACATGACTGGTGGTGGAGATCTGTTCTGTTCAGATGTATTGTTAATATCCAGGTTATGATTTCTGGTGGACCAGCTGGGTGACCTGGACTCTGATTATGTTTCTATTGATTTTTCCCTTTAAAGCTGCTGATATTAAAGCGTCGGATGTGATTAAACAAGCAGCTTAATGTTTTTGTGTTGGACGAGTGGACACATTGGAATTAACAATCCGGAGAGTCACTGTGTTTGTGTCGGAGGGAGTTAAACCCCTGAAGTCTCCCAGTAGAAGATCAGTCAGAAGCAGGGTGTCAAACATGCGACCCGGAACCAGCAAGAGGCTCCAACTCGGCTAAACCACTAAAGAAATGATAATGAAACATTGATATTTTTTAAACAGATTTATCAGTGATGAGAGATTCCTGATGAGCATTAAGTCTCCAGGCTCCGCTGTCTGCACGACGCAGTTATACAGAAGAACGTTGTCTTTGGGACATTTCATTGTATTTTGCAGCAGAAAGGTTTCATTGTGTGAATGCTGAAGCGTATTCTTCCTGTTGCCATGGAGACACAGGGGCGAGAGGCAAGCCTTCAGCATTCACACTGGTTTCATGTGAGAGATTGTAAGGGATTTTATTGTAGTAATGATCTGATTTGGGATTTTAATCACCTATACTTCTACCGTCTTGGTCCTGATGGTCTGAAGTCCATTCAAGGTCCATTCCTGGTCTTGGAAGCAGTTTTGAAAGATTTTCCAAAGTGTGTGGAGGTGAAGGCAGCGGTCATCTCAGAGGGGTCACAATGAGGGGCCTTTGTGGGTCAGTGGAACCTGGTCCAGGGGGGTATTAGTGGTGGGTCAGTTCCGGGGCCACCAGGGGCCCTCAGGCCTTTGTGGTGTCCAGGGCGCCCAGGCTGGGGGCAGGCTGGGGCGCAGGCTCGGGGCCAGGCTGGGGGCAGGTCATTGGGTGATGGATGAGGCTGAGCCGGGTTATGGCAGGTGCCCACACCAGACCCAACCGCGTCCAGCTTAATCAGCAGAGCACCTCAGACAACAGACTCCATTTAACCTCTTAATGACTGGTCATTCAATCTGGACACACACATCAACACCGCTGCACAAGAAGGAGGACAGAGGACAGAGCATAGAGGACAGAGGACAGAGGACAGAGGACAGAGCACAGAGCACAGAGGACAGAGGACAGAGGACAGAGAGGACAGAGCACAGAGGACAGAGGACAGAGCACAGAGGACAGAGGACAGAGGACAGAGGACAGAGCACAGAGCACAGAGGACAGAGGACAGAGGACAGAGGACAGAGGACAGAGGACAGAGCACAGAGCACAGAGGACAGAGGACAGAGGACAGAGCACAGAGGACAGAGGACAGCGTCAAACAAGGAACCCTAAATAGTGACCTGAATACAAACGTAGACCCAGAAATAAGAGCTGACACATGAAGAATCAGCCTCCTTGAGCTGAATGAACATAAAGTAGGACACACACACACACACACACACACACACACACACACACACACACACACACACACACACACACACACACACACACACACACACACACACACACACACACACACACACACACTGACCAGACGACTGACCTGCTACAGACTGACCTACTACAGACTGACCACTACTACTACAGACTGACCTACTACAGACTCTGACCTACTACAGACTGACCTGCTACAGACTGACCTACTACAGACTGACCACTACTACAGACTGACCTACTACAGACTGACCCTACTACAGACTGACCTACTACAGACTGACCTGCTACAGACTGACCTGCTACAGACTGACCTACTACAGACTGACCACTACTACAAGACTGACCTACCTACAGACTGACCTACTACAGACTGACCTGCTACAGACTGACCTGCTACAGACTGACCTACTACAGACTGACCTACTACAGACTGACCTGCTACAGACTGACCTGCTACAGCTACTAACTACTGAATTAACGTTTCAGTTTCCTCCACTGAAAGAATTATTTTACATGTGGTGTAAATTATGGCTTTCTAATTTCTCCATGAAGTATATGTTGAAGAGAGATGTAGTATTATTGAAGAGATGTAGTATTGTTGAAGAGATGTAGTATTGTTGTAGGTCTGTAAGTATTGTTGAAGAGATGTAGTATTGTTGAAGAGATGTAGTATTGTCTTAGGGCTGTAGTATTGTTGAAGAGAAGTAGTATTGTTGAAGAGCTGTAGTATTGTTGAAGAGCTGTAGTATTGTTGAAGAGCTGTAGTATTGTTGAAGAGAAGTAGTATAGTTGGTGTAGTAAGGTGAGCTGTGTTGGCGGTTGACCCTACTCTATCGGTGACCCACTTCCTAGCTCATTGCTCTCGCTCCATTCGGCTTCACTGAGCTAAACTGAGTCTCCAGAATAAACCCTGCAAACCCAACAAGGATACAGGAGAGGCAGGATACTTTCCTACAGAGGTGCAATAGTACTCTGAAGATTAGAGAAGCGTGGCGGTTAGAGGAGAAGTTAGTTAAACCAAGAAGGGAAACCTGCAGAACCTGAGACACATCAAACATGAAGGTCACTCTTTGTTTTCTCTCCGGATTGGAGGAAATATTTTCTGACCTTTTTGTTCTTTGTACATGTTATTCAGCGTGTTTATAGACATGAGAACTTAGAGATATTAGAGAGATACTATATATACATTTCAATTTCATCAGATGAAGGTTTGCTGCCTTCATTTTCTCCACTGGGACAGTCCGTCTCCTGGTTCCTGGATCCTGCCGGCGCTAACGTTGGTGGAACCAGTGATGTGATGACGTGGTTCTACTGACGCCCCTGACCATTGGAAACACAACCACTTCTTTGGAGCTGCGCATTAAGACCTGAACCAGAACCTGAACTAGAACCTGAACTACAACCTGAACTAGAACCTGAACTACAACCTGGTTCTTTTGGTGGAAAAGTCTTAATCTGTGTCCTTTCAGGAGAGGATCAACGGTGCGTTAACAGTTTTCCTCATGCTGTTAGGAAGTGAGTGTGTTCAGGGGCGTCCCATTAGTGATTAGCAGGAAGTGTGAAGAGGACACGTTACCATAGCGTCTTCATTTGTGGATTGAAAGTTTGTTTTTGTTCTGAGGAAAGACGCTCACAGAGAGGAGAACAGATCCTGAGGGATTTTAATCAGCTAGCTAACCAATGCATACCCCCCCCCCCCCCCCCCCCCCCCCCCCCACACACACACACACACACACACACACACACTCCCCCTATCAACACTCATGTTTATTACTGGCTGGTTTCCTAAACACACTCAGTGGGACGTCAAGGTAAAGCCAATTAACAACCCAGATCTGGAGACGAGTTGATCCACAGAGTGAATCAACTGTCCTCTCAATCCACAGGTAAGAAAAGGACAAAATGGACTTCTGCAACACCTAACAATCATTTCACACACACACACACACACACACACACACACACACACACACACACACACACACACACACACACACACACACACACACACACACACACACACACACACACACACACACACACACACACACTTGCAGAAAAACTGCGAGAGAAGTAAAGGTAACTTTATGTGTATCTTATATTTCTGCAACAAGACGATCCAAAGGACTTTCACATCAGAGGAAACCAGCCGAGGCCAAACCTGAAAGAACGAATGACAAAGAGACGTCCTGAAAACCAAACACATCCCTCTACCGCCAAGAAACCCACATTAGTACTAATGTATTAGTTTTATTACCTCGTTTCCAGACTTGCCAAATTATATACAAAATACAGATACATACAAATAAAAAATATATAAAAATAAAAATATCTCTCTCTCTCTCTCTCTCTCTCTCGTATATATATATAGAGAGAGAGAGATATTTTTATTTTTATATATAATATATTTATATATATATAGTATATATCACACACACACACACACACACACACACACACACACACACACACACACACACACACACACACATATATATACTATATATAAATATTAAATATATATATTTATGTATATACATATGTGGGGGGGAATCATGTGGATGCTTGAAGAAAAAAAGAGGAAAGAGAATTAGAAAAGCAAATAGGATGAAGAACTATGAAGAAGAAGATAAAGAAAATCAGGATAAGAGGATGAAAAGTGGAGGGAGAAGATGGAGGGAATAAGTCAGGATAAAGAAAGAGGAGTAGGAAGGGGCGGGGCTAAAGCAGGCTGATGATTGTGAGTTTAAAAGGAACTAGAAACTGAAATACACAAACTTCAATCTGTGGACACGTGCAGGAGGAGCGTTGATGTTAAAGTGGAATTAATCTGAACGTCCTGCAGGAGCTGCAGAGGGACAGGTGAGGGGGGGGGGACACGAGGGCGTGGGGGGGGACACAGACACGCTCTCTGGGTTTTTACATCATTTTGTGTGTTTTCTGTTATGCAATACTTCTCTAAAGCCACACATTCCCTAGCGAAGGAGTTTTGCAGTAGAAGGACTCTTCTTGGTATTTCCGTGCTCCTGCAGCTTTGTGGGAGTGTACCCCATTCAGCTGAATAAATCATATCATGGAACTTTTCCAAAGTATTTATAAAGTGTACACACTCTTATTTTATATTTGGAAGGACCGTGAAGCTCAGCTGATTACTTCTTAGTGCACACAGTCACCATTTCCTCCCAGTGTGAAGTTTATACAGGATAAAGCCTCTTTAACTATTATTTACACTCTTTTAGTTTGAAATCAAATCTTTGTGGATATGAGGATGTGTCTGTGTAAACAGAACTAAACATGTCCAGCAGGTCGACCCTGGCCGCCAGAGGCTCCATTCTATCTCTGCAAAGTGTGAAAATGACCTTGACTATACCATCAGAGAGTTCAGTTCCCATGTTACAGCCTGTTTACACCCCGGCAGGGGAAAAACAAACTTTTTCTTTGTTTCACCAGAAGGAATCTTTTCTGATTAATGCTGGAGTGGATTGACGCGATCAGGTTAAATCCAGGCTGTTATTTGAATGGAACAGTTTTTCTCCAGCAGGCTGCACCTTCACTGGTGGGTGGTGCCTCAGTCCTGACACCACCCACTGAGTGTTGGGCAGGACGGTGAGGTTAAAGGTTCAGGGCTGTTAAATGTTTCAAACTTAAATCTTTACATCACAGAGTTCAGCACAAAGTACTGGCAATTTACTGCAATATACTTCATTTAGGGTAACGTTAAATTACTGTTCTAATGATTAAAGTGCATTAATTTAAAGTTGAAATCAGAAATTGTAGAATTTCTGTACGAAATGAAGGAAATAAAACGTAGTAATGAGCTATTTCTCTAATCTTATTGTTAAATAAAAAAACATGGTGGTGAAATAGAGGTGAAGTTAGTCTTAAATGTTCAAATTGATGCATTTATTATACGTGAAAAAGCTCTTTTCTGTTTATTTGTTCTGTCTTGAATAACCCAAAGAAGCCCCAGCAGTATCTGATTAATACAAATAAATCAGTTTTAGATGGTTTCAATTCTTTCTTTTATTCACAGACAGAAAATTTAAACCGTATGAATTATTTTGGCATTTATATACAAACACAGAAACAGATAGTAGCCGAAGTTGGATAAAGTTTACCTTGGAACTGACATTTAAAGTGCATTACTTCTTCACCGAGACCTTCAGGAATCATCTGAACAGTTTGGGAATGTGATCCAGCGGGAGATAAAAATCCCCACGAAGCACAATGAAGTCACTATTAATTGGATTTTGTCGACCGCAGACACACTGAGTCTTTATGTATAATAGTTACACTGGAGTGGTTTCTCCTCCGGCCTGTCTCTGTGTGTGTGTGTGTGTGTGTGTGTGTGTGTGTGTGTGTGTGTGTGTGTGTGTGTGTGTGTGTGTGTGTGTGTGTGTGTGTGTGTGTGTGTGTTATCTCGGTGCTGCTGTTTCATTCGGTGAGTCACGGCATGTTTCCGCTGTTTACTGGAATATTGCTGGAACATGTTGAAGTCCTCCGGTTCCTAACCTGAGCGCGGGAACGAGTGCAGGAGGAACTCCTTCCAGCTAAAGTGCGTAAAAGTTGATTTATTTGAGTTCCTCAGCTCTTTTCAGTGACGAAGGCGAGAGCCTCACATGACCACATCCACTATTTGCGACTCAAAGTTACTCCAGAGCTTATCTTAACGTGTGTTTATGTTGGGCCGCGCTCTATAAAACCACTAATGAATGAAATGTTGATTCTATTAGTAGAATCTATGGATGTTTCACTGAAGGAGACTCGCATTATTTTCTGTTTCCTCATAATGACTTTATTGTGTTTGAATGTGACTGTAAGAAAGAAGTCAGCGTCAGGCGACGGACATCTGCTGCAGACCAGAACCAAGAACCATGTCTTCAATGATTTATAGGAAAATGTAGTTTTATAGGGGCGGTAGGGCCTGAAGATCAAATCTATGCTTTTTTAAAGAAGAATTCAAGTTTCGTTTGGATTTTTGATTTTTTTTTCCTCAGAGAAATTAAAAATGACTGCAGACATTATTTATCATTTACATTATTTACAATCTCAACTTGTCCTCAGAGTTAAAATGCATCAGAACAATCCCAAAATAAAAACCAGGCTCCGTCATTCAACAGATTCAAGCTTTAACTCAGGTTTCATAAAAGTGCAACAGCAACGATGGAAACCCACGAGGACTGGGAGAACGGCGCGCCTGAAATGTGGAAAAAAAAAACCTTGAATTTGCAAAATAAAAAATTTTTTTAGCTACAAATTCGATTAATCAATGAATTGGATGTTTTTGCTCGGCCCTAACGTACTGTGAGGACGCACTGCGGTGGAGGCCTTGTTTCACACCGCAACGCTTCAAGTTCAGTGCAGCTTCACCTCCAGTACCTCACCCTGGTTTAATCTTACTGTCAAATCTGAAACAGAAACTCAGATTATCCCGTTAGAATACTCCAATCTCCCCGAACAAGGACCGTTTACTCTCGTCATCATGGATCCTGGTTAACGTCACATACACACACAGTATTAACTGTCCAACTTGGTGGTTTTATTTTGACAGTCTCCATAATAACAATCCAACTTGGTGGTTTTATTTTGACAGTCTCCATAATAACAATCCAACTTGGTGGTTTTATTTTGACAGTCTCCATAATAACAATCCAACTTGGTAGTTTTATTTTGACAGTCACCATAATAACTATCCAACTTGGTGGTTTTATTTTGACAGTCACCATAATGACAATCCAACTTGGTAGTTTTATTTTGACAGTCACCATAATAACAATCCAACTTGGTGGTTTTATTTTGACAGTCACCATAATAACAATCCAACTTGGTAGTTTTATTTTGACAGTCACCATAATAACAATCCAACTTGGTAGTTTTATTTTGACAGTCACCATAGTAACAATCCATCTTGGTGGTTTGTCCCCTGGAATGTCCGTGTTCTCCCAGTGTTCATGTTCACAGCGTTTTGTTCCTGCGGTTTCACTATAAAAACAAATAGCGCCCACTAGTGGCCCGACATGAAGACTACATCATTTTTAGCGTTTCTGCCGTTGCGGTGTTGATGGATTTATTTTTCTGAACGTTGCGGTGCAATCACAAAACTTCCGTGAGATGAAAACGTGAAAACGTGTGCTGACCTAAAGCGTTGTCATGGCAACGCAGCCTGAAAATCAAAACGTCGTTTGTAGAAAAGCTCTACTGCCTCATTTGAAGTAGATTAATCATGAATGTTAATGCGAGATGTGCACAGTCTGTGAACCAGTGTTTGGTTGCGTGTTGGGGGGGCGAGGGGGGGTCAGCTTAGTGATTAGCTGTAGACTCTGGGGTGGGGGGGGGGGGGGGTGTTACTGTCTGGTTTGGGTATTGCCCAGTTTACCCTTGGCCTTTCAGCTACAGCCATCTGTTGACAGTGTCAAGATGAAGCTGTGTGTGTGTGTGTGTGTGTGTGTGTGTGTGTGTGTGTGCATACACAGCAGGGATGGATTGGCAAGATTAGGGGAGTTGGCCTCCACCCGCCCCACCCCCTTTCATCCCCGACGCACCTCCATCCCGTCTTTTTGAGGAGCGCGACCTGATGCATGCCACGCGCTCGCCACTGACACACACACACACACACACACACACACACACACACACACACACACACACACACACACACACACACACACACACACACACACACACACACACACACACACACAGGGAAAGGGATCATGGTTTGGTCTAACCTGCCTAATTCTTCCTAATGGCTTCTCTATTCAGGGATTAACTTCCTAAATCCACACACACACACACACACACACACACACACACACACACACACACACACACACACACACACACACACACACACACACACACACACACACACACACACACACACACACACACACAAAGGACGTGGACAATGGGTGATCTCCTCGCTGTGATTTGATGAGGCATCAAACGGCCTGTGGGCTGCAATTAAAATGTTTGTGACTGTGGAGGACTGGTGGGAGCGGTGGAGTGGAGGAGCGGAGGAGGGGAGGAGGGGAGGAGTGGTGGAGTGGAGGAGGGGAGGAGCGGAGGAGGGGAGGAGGGGAGGAGGGACGTGAAAAGAAGAGGAGAGAGAAAGGAAAGTGTTTATCGCTCAGGAGAACTTAATCAGGATGAACTCTCTCTCTCTCTCTCTCTCTCTCTCTCTCTCTCTCTCTCTCTCTCTCTCTCTCTCTCTCTCTCTCTCTCTCTCTTTAGGTGTGTGTGTTTCCTTTTATCTGTGCATTTGGGTGTTTTATTGGACCAGTCAGTTTCTCAATGTGGTTTTCCTCCCAGATACGAGAGATAAAATATTTGAGAAGACATGCAGTCTTTCTGCTGAATCACCTCTTTGTCGACGACTGCAGTCAATTTATTTGGATTCCAGACATCAAGTCGCCCAGCAGCTCTTCTCACATTCAACACAATAGTTGGAAAGTCATTTGCTTTAAAAACTAACTTAAGTCTGCAGCCTTCCTACATGTACTGTACGCGTGTCAGACCCAGAGAATTTATGACATTTGTTGTAATTTTTTAAGTTATCAAACAAGGTCATCTTGCTCAAATCCAGATCAGCAGAGGCCGGAGAACAAAAAGCCTTCAGAGAAAAGGATCCACACGGGTCAGTGTCCTGTTACAGCAGTGGAAAGGGGTTTGATCATTTAAAGAAACACAACATCTCCTTTGCCATCTCCGTGTTGGCTTCTGAAAGTCACACAAAGTTGAAATCCAGGAAATGGAATTGATTTTTTTCTTTTTTTAAAGTAACCAAGCGAATTAGGGAAGCATCGTGACCACAGTTTTAGAAAATGAGTAGTTAGGCCCCATTTACACAATATTTTCAAGTAAAAACGGAGACTTTCCGTTGCATTCTGGGTGTCTGTTTACGTGACGATGGAGGTCAGAGTTATTGAAAACGCAACTTTTTGAAAGCTTCTTTATGAAAATGTTTCTGTCATTTCCCTGTAAATGTAAAATGCAGAATTGATGCCTTTTCACTGGAAACGTTGTGCCTCTGTATACATGCGCTGGTGGAACATGTCATTATTGTCTTGGTGACAATAACCGTCAATATGCAAACTCTTCCTGTCAGTATTAAGCCACTTCCTGTTGACCAACAGTGTCCTCGAACCAAAACAGTAGTCAAACGTGACCGAGCAAGTGAACAAGCCAAAGGAAAATCACGTACTTTCTTTCTGTTCTACTTTGTGTCCAGATGACATGAATCCGTCCTTTAAGTGTCAGTGCAGCTTTTAAAATGTCAAGTGAACCAGCATGTTCACAAGTACTGTT
>NW_028292272.1:17500-23745 GCF_963383615.2 Lipophrys pholis
AACAATCCCTGCATTAGAGTGACTCAGCATTATTTTCTCCATATAGATCAGAACTGGGAGGTTTCTAGAGACTCTGGAGTCGTGAGCCAGCGTCGTGTTTTACTGAGAAAACCTAACGTACCCGCCTGTGTAAAGTACCTGTGTGTAAAGTACCTGTGAGTAACGTACCTGTGAGTAAAGTACCTGTGAGTAACGTACCTGTGTGTAAAGTACCTGTGAGTAACGTACCTGTGTGTAAAGTACCTGTGTGTAAAGTACCTGTGAGTAACGTACCTGTGTGTAACGTACCTGTGAGTAAAGTACCTGTGTGTAAAGTACCTGTGTGTAAAGTACCTGTGTGTAAAGTACCTGTGTGTAACGTACCTGTGTGTAACGTACCTGAAGCAAAACCAAGTGCAGTTTATTACAAAAACTTTAGTTCTTATAAAAAGAGACGGATTCTGTTTCTCTGTCTGGTTGTTTGGTTCAGAGAAGGAATCGCATGGTTGTAAAGCATCAACATGTCCGACAGCTGTGGGACAGATCCACAGCTGTGTGTGTGTGTGTGTGTGTGTGTGTGTGTGTGTGTGTGTGTGTGGTGTGTGTGTGTGTGTGTGTGTGTGTGTGTGTGTGTGTGTGTGTGTTTCAGGGTCGTCCGTTGGCAGGAAGCAGTAGGCAGCGAGTGATGTGGTCAGACCCTCTGTCACCAGAGAGAGAGGGAGGTCCGGTTGGTCTCTCTCTCTCTCTCTCTCTCTCTCTCTCGCTCTCTCTCTCTCTCTCTCTCTCTCTCTCTCTCTCTCGCTCTCTCGCTCTCTCTCTCTCGCTCTCTCTCTCTCTCTCTCTCTCTCTCTCTCTCTCTCTCTCTCTCTCTCTCTCCTCTCCTTCTGTTGCTTGTTTTCTTTTCCTGATCATCGTTCTTCATTGGAGAAAGAACAAACACAAACTCATTTCAAATGAGAAAAGAAAATCACACATTCATCCCGAATCCCGTCTCATTAGTTGTTTCCAGATTTTTCTGCATTTAGAGTTTTGAAACGAAGAGAATCATGAAGATGAAACATGATTGTACTTTGACTCTACCTCCTCACCTCATCATAAATATTCTGGATGTTTGTATTTTTGTAATCCGTATGGTGAGAAGCAGTTTTTTATATATATTAACCTTAATCAGACTAATGATTAAGTGATGGACTTTCTACTCATGCAAATATAATATCACTAAATGTGAATATTTTACATTTTGTCTTCATCTTGTTTTTGCACATTTCTTTCCAGCCTTATTTGTTCTGTGTAGTTTCAGTCGAGCAGGTGAAGCTGGTGTAACTCTGGAACATAAAGAACTCCACATGCAGGAGCTGCTCTTCCTTCAATCTGTTTGGTTGGGTCGGCTTCACGGGGGAAAGCCAGCCAGAGAAAAGTGATGGAAAAAGTGGAGCGGTCAGGTCGGTGTGGAAAATGATTTTTGTAAATACGACGTGGAAATCAAAGGGGGGGGTTGGGGGGGTGGGGGGGGGGGGGGGTGGGGGTTGGGGGGTAGGAGGTAAATTGAGGCAGTCAGGGACAATTAGAAGGGAATTTCCAGTGTTAGTGAGAGAAGGAGAGTTTTCTGTGGCTCTCAGGCGAAGCAGAGCTGAGAGAGTTTCTGAAGAGACGGAAAGACGCTGCTGCTTCTTTACTCCTTTCAATACTCAAGCAAGTAAAGTAATCTGAAGACAAAGTACCAACCTGATACACACTGCGGGTTACAACCAACTCTTATTCACAAACATTCTATATCTTTAACTGATCTGATTCCTCTGTAGTTTCTCTTCAATCCTGGGAAGCTCTTGTTGGAGTTTCTTTCTTTAGTTCAATAATAATAATAGAATTATTCAAATAAATAAATAAAAGTAAAGTAAAGAAATAACAACCAACTGTCTTGATTTACACTACATAGTGCAGTATGAAGATTACAGAATATAAACTTTACAAACTCATTTTAATTAATATAAGTGAGCCCAACCTGGTTAAAGTGTGACAGAAAAACCTTTAATTTAAACTTTAATAGACGTAACTTAACTCAACTTTACTTCACTGTGTTTTTCTGGTGCAAAATCCAGAAGAGCGTCCAGAAACCCTCTGCCTTCTGCCTTTTTAATGTTGGTGTTTCCCAAAAATGCATGTATATATATATATATATATATATATATATATATATATATATATATATATATATATATATATATATATTAAAATCATGCTGTTATTTAAAGCTTCTTTTCCAATAAAAAAACGGGACACGTTTTCAACTTTTCAACTTTTAAATTCCCATGAAGGGCGATTTGTGACTTCAGGAAATATTACACACTATATCTAATATGACTAGATAAAATGGGAAATGTCCAACATAACAGAAACAATGGATTTACCTGATCTAGAACAACTCTGGAGATCAGTGTGAGTGTGATTGGTACATTAGAGCTGAAAGTATTTCATGTGTTTGCTCTTCTTGGTGAACTAGTTTTAATCCCCAGATTAGATGTTTTGCTGCAGTTGAATGAACTCAGCATATTGAGGACCACAGAGCAGAGAGGGACGGGCAACATTCTTATTAATACCCCCCGGGTGGCTGCAGGCTTCTGAGGAAATCCACAGGAGTTAGACTGTTTTACTCATTTTGTTGATGGAAACTAACTTTTCAAAGAATGATTTAATTGCAAATTAAATGCAAAGTGAAGTGCAATGAAAATAGAATTTAAGTATTAAAACGACCTTGTTTTCTTAAATGAGAGTAAATGTAAGTTTTCCTTGTTCAACTTTCAGCCTCTGCACAGGCTGGTCAGTGGACGGAGTGGACGGAGTGGACGTAGTGGACGTAGTAGATGTAGTGGACAGAGTGGACATAGTGGACGGAGTGGACGGAGTGGACGGAGTGGACGTAGTGGACGTAGTGGATGTAGTGGACAGAGTGGACGTAGTGGACGGAGTGGACATAGTGGACGTAGTGGATGTAGTGGACAGAGTGGACGTAGTGGACGGAGTGGACAGAGTGGACGGAGTGGACGTAGTGGCAACTTAAAGAGTTTTTTTTTTTTTAAAGGAGAGAGGAAGTAGAATAAAGCAAGAGTAAGTTTAATGAAAGAAAGTTGGTGAGAAAAGGTGAGAAGGACAATAAAAGAGAGAGAGGGAGGGAGAGAGGGAGGGAGAGAGAGAGAGAAGGTGAGGGTGAGGGAGGGAGAGAGAGAGAAAGAGAGGGTGAGGGAGGGTGAGAGGGTGCTTCAATCAGTTTCCCTGTGAAAACCAAAAAGTGCAGACAGTCCTGCCCCCTAGAGGCAGTGAGGGTGCACACCACAGTGTGTGTGTGTGTGTGTGTGTGTGTGTGTGTGTGTGTGTGTGTGTGTGTGTGTGTGTGTGTGTGTGTGTGTGTGTGTGTGTGTGTGTGTGTGTGTGTGTGTGTGTGCATGCATACGTCCAAATGTGTGTGTTTTCCTGGGGAAGAGAAGCATCCTGTGATAGTGAGTCAGTATTTCCCTACAACACACACACACACACACACACACACACACACACACACACACACACACACACACACACACACGGTTTGTTGCTCTTGTTTACTCTTTTCAAACTGTTTTTCTTAATAAGTCAGAAGCTGATTTTTTGCAGAAATTTTATCGTGTGTGTGTGTGTGTGTGTGTGTGTGTGTGTGTGTGTGTGTGTGTTTGTGTAACTCATAGCCTCAGGTGAAAGCGCTTGCTGCCTGCTTCCTCCTGAAGAAAAGTGTGTGTGTGTGTGTGTGTGTGTGTGTGTGTGTGTGTGTGTGTGTGTGTGTGTGTGTGTGTGTGGGAGAGGGGGCGGGGCCAGGAGGAGGAGAAGGCGTGCTGGGGGCGGGGAGAGAGGGGGACTTAGTCAGACAGAGATGTTGCTTTAGTCAAACAGTTGAAAACACCAAGTGGATCAGACACACACACTCTTGCTTACACACACACACACACACACACACACACACACACACACAGTGTGGAGTATCAGCAGTCGGATCAGGACGGACGGAGGGGGAGAACTACACCTGTCCCACACACACACATATACAGCGAGGTTCTGCCCGGTCGTCCTTATGTGTGGATGGGACCAAAGTTACTCGGTAGGTATGGAGCTTTTATTATTTACTTTATTACTATTTATTTGATATATTTATACAGCTGAATGCAGTTTTTTTTATTTCTTTTAACGTTTTGTTCATTATGAAGATTTTTGTAAAAGGATAAAACAGTCTTATTGGTTTTATTTGTCCACCTCTGAGGTTTGTTGAACTCAGATAAGTTGTCATTTCTCATTTAAAGCCGACTTGATGTGATTATTGTGACTCGACTTGATCTTTAACGACGTTTCTGCACAATTCCGTTAAAGTTTGGTGACATTTCTTTCATTCTTACAGCCAACGTAATTTAATTAAATTAATTTCTACACACAAGAATTACCATTATGTTTTATTAAGCTCAAGTCTTCACTACTTTTCTATATTCTGATAATCCTTCCTAGTTGCAGACGAGTCCTCATGTGTTTCTATATTTCATCTTTCCCTGATAAAACGTTGCTTGAAGTTTGATTTTGTAAATTATCCAGTGAATCTGCAGATTCAGCCTTTGTGTTTTCAGTTGGTCTAAATGCGCCCGAGCTGAAATCTTTCTTGCTTCTTGGTTTCACTATTAGTTTTCACCGTCGCAGCTGTTATGCAAAAAGACGTCTCACTTCTGGCTGAAGGTTCAAAATATTGAGAAACATTTTTAGAACTTTGTTTTTACTGTTTAATGAGCTGGAGGTTTCCTCAGAGGGGAAATGGTGTTTCTCCACCACTGAACTTTACATGACAAGGCTTTTCTCATTCTCTGTCATTTGGGGGAGATTCTCAGGGTTTGCTTTACCCGGGGACTCGGTAGACAAACTGTCTGGAGCAGCAACTTTTTGAAAGTTCAGTTTTTTTCTTGCAAGTTCAGGAGAGAAAATCAGGTGTGTGATTTGTTAAAAAGAGCAAAATAAGGAATGTAAGTGAGAGAAGCTCATGAAGAGTTATTGTGTCATAAAACTGTTTTCATTATGTTGTTTTAAAAGCTTCCATGTCCAGTTCATCTCCGACTGTCTCTCCTGTCTCTCCTGTCTCTCCTGTCTCTTCTGTCTCTCCTGTCTCTTCCGTCTCTTCTGTCTCTTCTGTCTCTTCTGTCTCTTCTGTCTCTTCTGTCTCTCCTGTCTCTTCCGTCTCTTCTGTCTCTTCTGTCTCTTCTGTCTCTTCTGTTTGGACAAAAAGACTGAAGCCAGTTGGAAGTGAAATAAATAATTCTCTTTCTCGCGGCTTTGGGAGAATTCGCAGAGTTGAACGCGGTTTGCTGAAGATCTGCAGCTTTACGCTCGTCTGCGTGGGACAAGCAGCATGTTTGTCCCAGTGTGTGTGTGTGTGTGTGTGTGTGTGTGTGTGTGGGATTGTCTTGGGTGGGATCGCGTTTGAAGTTTTGTTTGCGCTGCTGTGGCCCCCCAAATGGAAAAGTTTTGACGCTCCCTTCCTCATCACCCCCCCATCGCCACCACCACTCGTCTACTACACACACACACACACACACACACACACACACACTGGGAGTTGGGATGATTTGCTGGTTCCGCTGCAGTGCCACTCTGCTTCCAATTTTAGCTTCATTCAGACACAGACTGCATTTCCTTCCTCTGTCTTCAACCCCAGAGAGAGACGGGAAGGGGGGGGGGGGGGGGGGGGGGGCAAGTAGAGAGGAAACATGGGAGATATTTCACTCCTCAAGTCATTTCATCACATTTCTTAATAAGCTCACTAAGACCTGAGTGAAGTTCGTTAAAATACAAAAGAAAAAAAAGTTGTTTTGCTTCAAAGGAAACATGAAAGAGAGAAAGAGAAGTCTTTGATCAGCCAAAGGCTCAACAACAGATTGACGT
The DNA here is from genome assembly GCF_963383615.2 of Lipophrys pholis. Lineage (NCBI taxonomy): Eukaryota > Metazoa > Chordata > Actinopteri > Blenniiformes > Blenniidae > Lipophrys > Lipophrys pholis. Next base: position 23,420 of record NW_028292272.1, read on the forward strand.
TGAATTATTTAACTTTATGTCGTGTTTTTAAGCTTTTCCATAGAAAATTAACTGAGCAGAAAATACGAGCATTTCCCACTACTTTGTGTGAAGTTTATAATTTTCAAAACATTTAACTGATCAAATTCTGTCATGCGACTTTAAAAAATACACATAATTCCTCATAAAATATAGGATTTCACTTCATTATGATATGCAAGACGTGTTAACTTTGCAGGTGTCTATTTCATTTAAATTTTATTTATTTAAAAAAGAACAAGAGAGCGTGAGATGAATGAAAAATCAATCGTGTCAATTAATAATTAAGCTGAGAAACACGAGCTGAT
>NW_028292271.1:0-48042 GCF_963383615.2 Lipophrys pholis
CCCAACCCCAACCCCAACCCCAACCCCAACCCCAACCCCAACCCCAACCCCAACCCCAACCCCAACCCCAACCCCAACCCCCCAACCCCAACCCCAACCCCAACCCCAACCCCAACCCCAACCCCAACCCCAACCCCAACCCCAACCCCAACCCCAACCCCAACCCCAACCCCAACCCCAACCCCAACCCCAACCCCAACCCCAACCCCAACCCCAACCCCAACCCAACCCACACCCACCCCAACCCCCAACCCAACCAACCCCCAACCACCAACCCAACCCCAACCCCACACCCCAACCCCACCCCAACCCCAACCCAACCCCAACCCCAACCCCACCCTACCCAACCAACCTTCTACTGTTACAATTGACTCTGTTTAATAATAGATCAGATATAAAAATTATCAATGGAACACAATTAGTAAAATTTTGTCAAGGTAAGGATATTTCATTGCATGCTTAGATTGTGAGAGCCTTTAAGAAGGACCCCTGGAAAGTGCTGGGTCTGCAGCCAGGTGCTGACAAGTCTTAAATCAAAACTGCCTACTCGAATTCGCCAAGCAGCCTCACCCTGACCACTCTTTCCAGGAGATACTAGAGGCTTACAAAACACTCAGTAACTCTCCTCTCCTCGAGAAGTAAATTTAACAGAAATCATAGGATAAAAAGAGTTAGAAAAAGGACGATGAGTAATGAAGGGGTGAAAGAATTTATACGGTAATGATCTATAGAATGATATTGCTTAAACTTGTCGTTCCTTAAAGTAAGTGACCCAGTTATACATATCTTTTTCAATCATCCACATCTACATTCACATCATCTCACTTACTCTTCTCCAGCAACTGAAGTAACCACGCACTAAAAGAAAAGCATAAAGGCCATCAGCCACTTGCTGTTTGATTGAAGAAACCAGCCGTAAATTTTAATCTTCAAAAGCCTGCTTGAGCAATGAATTAGCACTGCAGCAAGGCTCTTTATATCTTGATGGTGCCATTTGATGGTGGCATCTGATGGTGGGGAAGGAGAATCTTTCTGGGCTGCTGAAACATCCTGCGGTTGTAATATCCTGAGACTACCTTCTGCAAACGATGTCTCTTTCGAATTGCCAGTACACTCTTGCCTTTCCAGCAGATACTTGCCATGAGGGTTATTCTCTTTCTGACCCGGATCTGGATGAAGTCTGTAGGAGCATGCGCAGGTGGCTTTTCTTCTGCAGAAAATTCACCCACCCCAGAGCACGGCGGAAATATCTGGTAAGCACAAGTCGTTGAACGGTCTTAAACTGATAGGAAAGCAAAGTGAGGTGGTCGTGCAGCTTGAGCCTGTGGTGCCTCCTAATTTTGTATCACTCTTTTGAATAACCAAGCTCTGACATGTCCCTTGACCAGCTGTTCTTTGAGTGAGGATAGATATGAGCACTGCAGATGAGAATAAAATATCTTGCACTGCACCAACGCCCATTTGAACTCGTCTCCTTCCCACGCTTATCTTTTCAGTCCCTCCAGTCCTTTTCGCTGTAGGCTTAGCATGTACTGCATCTTCCCCAGCCTGCTCACATTCTGAGCATACTCGATGCTACTTTGCCGCATGACTAAAGGCCTGGAGGATGGAGAGGCAGTTGTCTGGAGTGCCACACGGTGATGAGCCTCAGCCTTCTTGCCTTGAACTCGATAGTAGGAACGAATCATGACTTCCACCTCGAAGGCAGCCCGCAAATGGTCGTCTAAGACCAGATGTGCGGGGATGCTTTGCGCCTCATTTTAATAATGGCTGAGCAAAAGAGCCGGGTGTAGAAAATATTGAGCCCACCCTCCTAGCCGGCACTGCCCCAGAAGGATCTGGAGGACATCTTGTGCGAGAACGAACATTTGTTGCTACAAATAGCAGCTGAGATAAACGAAAAGAAGCACAAGAACTTTATGCCCTACTCGGTTCTGGATCAGGTGTACAAACTGTAGAGGAAACCTGACCCGGCTGTGCCGTAACTGCAGTCGCGGCAGCTGAATGAGGAGCGAGTGCTGCAGTCCTGAAAAGCAGTTTTCCAGAGATACTACACAAAGCGGAAAGAGCGAAAGTGATAAAGAATTATTGTATTGTAGTAAGTGAAACTTAACATGAACTGCATATAAATCATTTTAAGCATCGCATCTTCCATCACATCCACCATAATAATGATCGAAATGGGGGGCAATTCCAAAGGCAGAAGATAGGAAGGGCCATTAACGACACCTTCAAAAAGCGCAAGGTCGATCGCCTCTCTTCAACTTTGACTAAAACAGATTAGGAAAGGACTGCATAGAACGCGATCGGAACTTTCATTGCCAGCCTACGCAAACTCAAATAAACCAAGCAGATGCAGGAAAGGCATCTAATGGCCAAACGTGCCGAACTCACTGAAGAGGAGTACATAGAAATCGAGGCACTGTGGCGCAAAGCATTATCTAGCCCAGAAACCCAACTTTAACAATTTTATCCATGAAGAGGCAATTCCGAAAGAAGACAGTTGCACATGTGGCTGCGGTAAATTCGTACGGCTAGGACCTACCCTTCTTACTCAACATAGAGGAGATGAACTTCTTCGGTCCAGGAGTGGTGCTGTTCTTCTTCTATAACAAGCGCATTCTGCTGATGGTGATCATGGCCTGCCTGATTCTCGGCATCTACTCGCTTGCTACCAACGTCTCATCGGAGAGAATTACATCTATGATTGCAACACCCAGCCAACAGGTGCCATTGGATTCTTCTGCGAACTGAAGAGAACCATCTGCATTAAGAACAAGGACATTCACGACTAATTGTTGCTGATCCAGCTTATCCTTGGCTCGGTATTCTGCTTGATGTGGTCAATCGGCGTTAGACTAATCAGGAATTCAGGTCGGAAAAAGAATAAATAAATCGACGATAACCTGGACAGTTCTTCGGACTATTTTATCTGGCTTGAGGACCTGCTGCAGGGAGGTACCTTGGAAATCGATATCGTGACCTACATGAACAAACTGTGGAAGCTGTGCAACGAGAGAACCATAAGCAAGCTGAAGATCAAGAGACGTCCAGATAATCTACGACATGGAGGATGTCCGAAGGCTGTGCCAAATGATCCAGACTCGAGGGTGGTAGGTCTGCAATATGTACGAAAATATAGAAATCGATTAACCCATGGTCAAGTAATTTGAGGTTTAAAACTATGAACAGGCCAAGTAAGACTCAGTCAGCTGGAAGACGAGTTTCGTCAATGGAGATAGAAATTCTTCAAAGACATGAAGCATCGGAAGACAAACACTCACGAACTGGTGTTTGTGGAGTTTCAGGATGACTACCAGCAGAACGAGTTCTTGGATCATTACGGACAGCACCAGGAATCAATGTTCCGTAAATTGAAGAATTACATAGTGTCGTTCTGCCAGGAGTAAGAGACCAAACAGACTTTTAAGGGACATAATCTGCAGATAAAGAGAGCCCCTGAGCCATCAGACATCAACTGGGCCAATGTTGAGAAGAATGAGAGCTGGCTCAGAAACCTTCTCTCCTGGGCGATCAACCTGCTGCTCATCGGAGTCACCTTTGGCTGCCTTATGATCATCAGGGAGATCTCCAATAATACCAGCTTCTCCTACCTGGGACTTGTTAACATCGTTATCATCAACCTCTTTAATCGAGTCATCTGGAACATCCTGCAGATGGTCATTGAGATCGAGCAGAATAGAACTAAGACAGAGTCCATTGTGTCCGTCATGAACAAGAGCTACCTGGCCCAGAGCTGCAACATCATCGTCCTCCCTATGCTCTTGAACCTGGTGTTCGGGGACAAGAAATTCTACTCTCCTGCAGGACTGGCTGGTGCAGTCCATGATTATCAAATAACAGTCATCATCTTCATGATCTTGTTCAATCTGATCAACATTCCTCACCGCATCAACCAGCTCATCGTGTGCCTCCCCTGTCTACGCAGAATGGCCATTCGCTTCAACATGCGCACTGACTAATATGAGGGCACTCACGAGGCGAAGGATGTTCTCACGAGCCTGTACGAGCCTCCCAAGCTGCCAATCGCTGGACTCTATGTGTACATAACTGCGATAGTGAACCAGGCCTTTTTCTTCTGCCACCTGCAGCCGATCCTGCTGTTCTACCTGCTAGGTAACCTGATAATCTTCTTCATTGTGAACAGAATCCTACTGCTGCGGATCTGCAGGACTCCTGACCTTCTGGACTACACAATTTTCGTGAACGTGATTCACTACGCTTTGAATGTGCCTCTGTTCTATGCAGTGGGGTCGATTGTCTTCCTCTCACTGCGAGAGGAAGACACTTCCTTCGGGTTCTATGTCCCCAGCATTGTCTGCATAGTCATTTGGTTTATTGGCTCACAGAACCCTTTCAACATCATGAGGTTTATCACCAACTGTATCGAAAGCCTCATCTGTGATCCGTCTCTGGAGGAAAAGGTGGAGGTGGAGGTCTGCGAGGCTGACTAGTAGGACGATGAAGTTATTGAAATCAAGACAGGAATCAGCAAGCGGCAGAAGAGGAAGGAGTCATACTTCTCTAACAGCCCAGTGGCCCTGCTCTTCAACCTGTAGAATGTGCTGATGCAGAGTCCGGGTGTATACCAAGGCAAATTGAAAGACTGGTGCGAGTCCTTCCACTTCAACGTGAAAAAACGGAAAGAAGGACATTCTTGGGCCGATTGATGATGGCTAATAATGTAATATGGTAATTCTACTAAAAAAATAGTAAAATCAATCTCCTAGATTGCAAGAACCGTTAATTATATGAGCTTGAACCACCTATGCGGATAGGCCATGCGCCTCCTCCTTGCCTTTCTCAAGCCTCCTCAGCAGGCTGTTCTCAGGTTGGTCTGCTTCACCCTCCGCGTCAAGGTTGATGTCAGTCTCGCTCAGCATTACCCACAGGAAATGAGAAGCAGGGAGAAGGAACTGTTGCACTAGCTAACAGCTGTTTACAGATTTTCAAAATAGGATGTAACCTATCTTCCAATTCCCTTTCTGAGTGAACCTCGCAAGTTCGAGCAGCAGGATCTCCCTCTTGCTCTACACCCGCTGCTATAAATCATGGGGATACTCTACTTCCCACAAGACATCAACTCAGCAGGAAGGATAAAGCTGTCAAAGGCCAAAAAAGTACTCAGGCAAGGGAGGCGTCGTCTCCAGCAATTTTACTCTTTGGATCGAGACATGATGCTCCCCTCTCATCTACTGAATTTCTATTCAGTCTGGCAAAGAGCCAAGGTCCAAGCGGTTTAGTAGGTGCTGAGGATCTGGAAAGGACTGTGGAAGGAGAGTCGGATGCGGCAGTTAGGGCTAATGCCTTTCCAGCTGTTCAGGTGGGTGAATGAGAGTCTGCGAGGGTACGAGAGGATGGAGACTGAATACCCTGGAGTGTAGAAGATGGCGTAAAGCTGTCTGGAGCTGCGGGCTATGTCCAGCAAGGCCGGGCTAGCTCGGGTTGCTTACAATTCGTTGAACAATTAATAAATACCGGACTGAACTATACCGAGCGTTTAGGGGTATCTGTATTTGATGAAGAAAGGAGTTGAAGAGGAAGGAGAATTACCTGCACTAGCCATCTGTTGGGCAGCAGCACTGAACCACATTCATACAAAGTGCTTTCTTAACTAGCTATTCATTGACCAGAAAGTGAGTTGCTAACAAGTTAGTGCCAGAATTAACCAGCTTGTAGCATGACTAACCAGAGCGTAATGCTACAACCAGCAGTGCGACTGCTAACTAGGGGTAATGCTACTTATTATAAAGTGGCTTTGTAACCAGCTAGTGCTTGACTAAATAGTTTGTAGAGCTGCTTAACATCATCATGGCTTAGGAGAACCTGCAAGATGTTCATTTGTATGTCAATAGGGACTTAGGGATAGAGGAGGAAACCTTTGAGAAGATCAGTAAGAAGAAGCGTCTGCCTCTGCCTCTGCCTCTGCTGACGATAACAACCACAACCCATCACATACAGCATTGGAGATCAGCAGACACTTTCAGTACTAGCGAAGGAAGTCAGATTTATCGAAGAAGCTGGTACAAAAATAGTACTTCATTTAAGGAGTCAGTCACTGTAGGAACCTGTTTGCTCCTAAAAGCAGTGATTACTCCTCAGCTACTGGCTCAACGTTTTTGTTCTTGTTCATCCTCTCCACAATCTCCTCTTGCCATTTGCACTGCTCATCATTCAAATTCTCCCAAGCCAGAGTAAAATCCAGAAAGCGCATTTCTTCTACCCTCTGCTCAAAGCCCTCGAATATGAGTAAAAACTTTTACCTTTTAGCAGCCTCGCTGAGATAGGCGCTCACTGCAGGCCCGCATATCTTCACCAGCACACCCTTCTTGTTCCTGATGACCCAAGCAGCTCCACATTTGACAGGCAGTTACTTTGGTACTAGCCTAAGAGCCGAAATAGTATTGGTGTCAGAATTCCTCTGCTTGTAGACTTCTCCTTCCCTGGAATAGAAGTAGGTTGTCTGTTTGAAACCAACCAGACAATGATCAGTGTCTGAGGCCAGCCATTCGTCGTTGAGATAGGCTTCAATATGTGCGAAGAAGGGCTTATAATGCTTTGTGAAGAAGTCCAGATACTAAAGTCTGTAGGATACTGGGGTCAATATCATTGGACAGGTCTAAGTGAGATGCCTGTTGAATTACCTGCCTGGCACTGTCTATTTGCAATGTTTGCAGACAATGGCCAGTAGGTCAAAAAGCTTATTGAAATTCTTCCTCTTCTCGTTCAAGTCAGTCTTTATCTTGCAGAAGGGGCAGTCCATGCTCTTGGCTGCCCCCAACCCCAACCCCAACCCAACCCCAACCCCAACCCCAACCCCAACCCCAACCCCAACCCCAACCCCAACCCCAACCCCAACCCCAACCCCAACCCCAACCCCTTCCTCAGAACACTTAGCCTTGCAGAGTTCATCAACAGAGATTCTCATAATATGAGTTTGACATTTAATGGGCTTATCATTGTTTTCTCATACATTTTCACGCAGCCTACGCAGTCTCTAGTCAAATGCTAGATCTTCATCCTCGTAGTCCATATCTCCCGAAGTACGATAGCCAGGCACCTCTCCCTTCTCGCTTGGCGGTTTGTCTTCATATGGCATCGCCTTGTGCCTTGGGACGCTAGGTGGCAGATCATGGCCTGGCACACTGGGTGGTATATCATGGGTTGGTACCCTAGATGGAATGTCATGGCCTGGCACACTGGGTGGTATATCATGGGTTGGTACCCTAGATGGAATGTTATGTGGAGCATTGTGGCCTGTATTGTATCCGGGAGGTAGGTTAATTTCCAAAGGTGGGTTATAGGCTGGATTATATCCAGGAGGGACGATGTAGCCAGGAGGACTTACCACGGGAACGTATGAGGGATCATAGCCGGGTATGGAATCCTGCGGGATGTCGTAAGGGACAGGCTGCACTTTTTTGGCATATTTATCTCCAAAGACCTTTATGTTGACTGTATTCAAATTCTCTTCAACAAACCTATCGACGAATTCTCTCTTCTCCGCGTCAGTAACGGACTGGGTTACTGCACTAAGCACATCGGGGTTGCAGTGAGACTTCACGTCGAAATGACCAAACTTTTTTATCACCATGTCTTTGAAGTTGGTGACTGTACCCAGGTTATAAGTCTCGTAGGCGATAATGATGTTGGCAATATGGGGCACCAAAGGGTCTATTTCCTTCAGGGACTTGGCTTTGAATAATGCCTCCGATTGCTCGACGATTCGTTCTCCACTCGACATGAGGTAGGAGATGCCTGGTAATCATCTTACATTACAAGTCTTTTTCAAGCCCGATGATGCGTTCCATTGTCAGCTAAATGACTGCCGGCTGATTCTTGCCTTTTAGAGACTTAATGAGTTCATTGTTAGCCTTTTTGAGGGACTCCTTCTTCCGACCCTTGATGATATCGAGATAAGCGTTGATCTTCGCAGAGCCTATTTTGACTTCACCCTTCGTAGGGAGCTTAGTGCTTGACTAATTACTTCCCATTATTACTAAATGAAAGTATTGATCAGCCATCCACTAATACATTATTGATGCTTGAAGAAAGAGTGCTCCAGTTTAAATTTGGGAAGGAGGAATTCGAACTCTCTCTCTTTGACCTCAGTGTCATGGCTATCAAGGAAGCACTCGCTTAACTCCTTGCAGTCGAGTTCTTGGCCATGAGGCTGGTCTACAAGGGCCGTCTTCTAAAGAACGAAGACTCACTGGGCAACTACTAGAAGGGTGCCAAAGTCTATGTCACAGTCTCAAAAGGCAAGGATAAAAAGAACGACAACCCGACTGTCATCCTCCCTGAAATGAATACAGGCCAAGAAAGCTATTGTCCCGTGGGGGTTGGCAGTTATGGATTACACCACATGCCGTAGTACCACTCTGCAATAAGAGGTTTTTCTGAGCCTGACAATATGGACTCCATGCTGAATGACCCCAACATCATGAACCAGGTTTAAGAGCTGCTCAACGATCCCGACACCATGCAGAGGATGATGTAGACCAACCCTCTTCTTCGTCGCATGACTCAAGACAACCCCTCTTTACGCTCATTCTTCAGCAACCCTGAAACCATGCGCATGTCATTCGAAATGTTCAAGAACCGACAGTCCGGAGCAACAGTCGCACCAGTGCCCCCCATAAATCAATGGCAAGGGGATGCCTTTCTAATCCAGAAATATAGAGGAGAATTAGAAGAGTTATAAAAAGTAATGGGTGAGATTGACAGGGGAAGGTGTGCCCGAGTTTTGGAGGAGTGCAGGGGCGACCTAGGGAAGGCAATTGACAAGTTGTTTGGGGAATAGAACAAGCAATGAACACCATTTATGAGTTTATCTTTGGTTAAGGCGGTCTTATCTGACATGCACATATCATTAACAAATAATAAATTTCAACACCTTTTCAAATATCTTATATGGGCAACAATTAGTTCTGTGGAGATGACTCTAGGAGCTTGGAGCACTCCCAACCCCCTCAGTATATTCTTGCTACTCGAGAACTGCTTGACATGGGTTTCCCCCTATAAAAGCAGAATTAAAAGGCAGCTATTTTTCTCCCGGTCGATAATGTCTTCTTCCATGACAGTGACCTGATGAACCACAAGGATCATGTGAACTATCTGGAGAAGGAAAAGGGGATTTTCATCGACCACAATTTCTAGGATCTTCAAGCTGACTATGTTGAAAGGGCCTCCTCCATCAAGCTGCATTACAAGGTGGTGGATGAAGTATACGACCACGATGTGGTACTGAACGAGTCCTTCCCGAACAATTAGTTGTACAACTTCGCGGTGGCTCTCAGAGTTGCCGCCCGTTACACTCCCAACCGTATCCAGAATCTTTTTTTGACTGCACACAATAACTTGGGGATGCACATCATAAAGTTGTCTTTCTAGGGTGTCATGTAAGAGATAGTCTTCGATGACAAGCTCCCTGTCACCCAGACCAAGGAATTCCTCCACCTCCAGCCTGCAGGCAACTATCTCTGGCCCTGTCTGCTGGGCAAGTGCTGGGCCAAGCTGCACCGAGGATACCGTAAAGTCAAGAACGAGCACCCCTCACACGTTATTAACTCGCTTTGCCGAGTGCCCACTGTGATCTACCAGTACGAAAAGGGAGACAGCAAGAGGATTGAGAACTTCTTCGACATGAACAACATGATAATCGTGTTCCTGGACCCGAATTGCGATAAGACCCGGCTCGGCAAGAACATGGCTCCTGGCCAATCTCTGGGAGTGCACTCGGTGTTCGAGGTGGAGAACCAGAAGGTGTTCACTTTGGAATCCCCCCTGCCCATAACGTACCATGGAGAACTGAACAAGCAGCGGAACAGTCTGAAGCTAATCTCCTATGCGAGAATCAACCTCGACCACGAATAGCACTACATCTTCGTGACAAGTGAGGAGATAGACTCACTGGTCAACAGCTACATGGTCGGCTTGAACCCCAAAATCGAGTATCAGATTTCAGAGAAGAAGGTAATAGGAGTGGAGAATAACTACTTCAAGCTGAAGCTCCCCTCCAGACAAGAGGTCAACATCCGTCTCGTCCAGTACCATAAGAGTTATACTGAAGGGCGGGGCTACTAGTACTCCAATGTCCATGCTGACATCATCAAAGTCAACCCCACCTCCAAGTCCGAACTGATATCGGAAGGCAAGAACATCCTCTTCAACCAGCAGGAGTACCAACTGCTGACCACCCATTTCCAAGAACTGGACAGTGGGGAGTACCTGATCCGAGTGAGGGTGAGTTGGCAGTGTCCTAAGATCCTTGACAAGGCCACACTCTTGGTGTCTACCCTCCGAAACCATGATGTGACAGAGCTGTCCGAAAGAGAGGGAAGCGATGTCTTCCTCAGTTCGCTAAAGAACCTGGCTAAATTTGACAGTACCAAGCCTCTGACTGAAGAGAAAGGACTTTCCTTCAAGATCGTGAAGTTCGATAACATGTATGTGTTCTATGTCAAGAGCAATCGGAAGTCAGTGTCTGATGTCGTTGGAATGTTCAAGAAGTGTGTGAACTTGCAGGTGTTCGACCAGACAGACCCACTGCCAACGGAGAATGACATAAGGCTGTAGATCCGAATGGGGCCTGGCTGCGAATACGTGACTGCTCTCGAGCAAGAAGATGAGTTGAAGGTTAGCGACTACGAAACTTTCAAATTGCTAGTAAGATGACAATGAAAGGAATCAATTCTGCAGCAGGTCAATTCATTACCGTCCCCTCCTTATTATCTAGGTCTTCTGAGGGATGTTGGTCAGGTCTCCAATCTATCTGCTCTTCATCCTTCGCAGCTCCTCTAGTTCTCTTCCTAAGCGCTCGTTCTCGCTCTTCCATCGTGCCCCTTCTCGCTCTTTCTCAAAGCCCTGAACTCTCACCTGAGATTAAGCCTACTTGGCCCTAGTCTCCACCTAGCTGATCTTCTTGCGACTGGCCTCCTGCAGAGAACGTATTTCTTGCTGATGCTTGAGATGGAGAGCATCCCGTTCTTGCCTTAGTGCATTTATCTCAGCAAAGAATTGTGGATCGGCTATGGCGGATTGATCCTTGAGTCTTGCCTGCTGCAGCTTGTTGTTCTTGGACTACAGCTCTTCAATGCGGCGGTTGGTGGTTTCCTTGAGATTTTCCAGCTGGGACTTGTACTTTCGCTCGATCGATTCGATGAGATTCTCAATGGCCCTCTCTTCCTCTCCATTCCTGTATTTCTGCAGCTGCCCCAGAGCGTGTTCGAACCGTTTGCTGCTCTAGGTGAGGTCCTTTTGAGCCTGCTCCTTTTGCTGTTCCAAGAAAGAAAACCGATCTGTCCACAAAGCCCTTTCCTTTCCAGCTGGTTTTGCATCTCCAACCTCTAATTCTCTGCCAGCTGACTCTTTTCTTTGAGCCTGGCTGCCTCTCTTTCCAGCCTGCCCTTCTCCTGCTGCCATTTCTCTTCCCTGTCTGCCTTCCCCCTCCTAGATTCCTCTCCCAGCCTTTCGCCAGTGACTCGCAGCTGCTGATCTCTTCGTGCGCATGTCGAAGGGCCTCTTCTTTGGAGGCATGCTCATTGGCGAGTTGGCTGTTCTTGAGGCTAAGGGAATGCTCGCTGTTCTTTAGGTTGGTTGCCAGTGCATCCATCTTGGATTCAGTCTCAACCGCACTGTCCTCAAGCTACTGGATGCGATCCTTGAGGCAGGTCACGTACTAGTCTCTGAACACTCGCACCTTGTCCTCCAGGCGGTTGTTGAGGACGAGTTTTTAATGCTAGAGAGAACTGACCCTCTGTTCCAGGTGGTGCTTGGACTAGTTGAGAACTGCAATCTTCTCATCCAGCTCATCTCTTACCTTCATCGCCTTTCTTCCCGCTCGATCCAGCTATTGTGATTCTCCTTTGCACTAGCCTCATGATCCCTCAAGACGCTTTCAAGCTCCTCCCTTAGATGTGCAGCCTCCACAGCCTTGTTCTCAAGGTCCTTCTTGGCCTGCTGCTTGTCCCAGGCTAGCTGGTCAATCTAGTCGTTCTTCTGCCGCATTAGCATCTCGTACTCGATCCTTTGCTCCTCAGACTGTCCTACTTCTACACGAGCTGTATCTCAAATTGTTTGGTCTTGCCTGAAAGTTGTTAGTAGGCTGTCTTGAGGGCTGCAATCTTGTCCTTGGCCTCTTGCTCGCTTTGCTCCTTGGCCTGGAGCGCATGGTCCACCTCCCGAAGCATGTCCACTTCGTCCTGCTGCATGCGTTCTTGCAGACGTCTCACTTCCTGCTCGTGCTGCTCCTGCTGACTGCTCAAGCACCGGTCGTATCGACTCCTCTAGTTTATGGTCTCCTGCTTGAGTAGAGCAGCTTCATCATCCCTGCGGACTCGCTCCTCCATCAAGACCTTCTCCAGCCCCTCTTTTTAAAGGGCAGCCAGGTTACGATGGTGCAGCACCTCCTCCTCGCACATCTTCTTTATTGCCCTCAGCTATCCGCTGTGCTTGTCCGTGGCCTACTCCATCTCACTTTCCAGGGATTTTATCGCCTACTAATATTTCTGCTGCAGCTCTTATGCTAGCACTGCCTTGCTGGCCTCACTCTCGCGCCACTCAGCAGCCAGCTTTTCGTTGTAGTCCTTCACAGCACGTAACTCCTTGTCTAGCTCCCCAGCTAGGTCTATCTGTTCTTCGAGAGTGGTGATCTGGAGCTTAAGCGATTTGTTGGCCTTCTAGACGGAGTAGACATCTTGTTCCAGCTTGGCCCTCTGCTAGTTGTACATTTCAGTGAGGTGCTTGACCTGCCTTTCTTTTTAATCGAGGAGGCCCAGGCACTCTTGAAGCCTGCCCTCGGCTGCCTCCAGGTTCTGCTGGATGTCCTGCTCAACCTACTTTCTGAGGGCCACTTCTTGTGCCAGCTGGGCTATCTTCGTCTGCAGGTCCTGTTCCCTAGCCTTGTAGCTATTGCTGGTCTCATCCATCTTCATCTCATGAGCTTGCTGCAGTCTGTGCTGCATGGTCTGCAGCTACTGCTGGTTTTATTCCTGCAGCTTCTGCAAGGTCACTTTGAAGTGGTTGTCCGAGTTCAAGGCTGTCTGTTGCAGGTTCTCAAGCTGTTCAGAATGCCTCTGCTGATGCTCCTCATGTCTGGCTGTCTGCAGCTAGGCTTCTCTCTGGAGCTGGGTCAATTGCTCCTGCAGGCTGGCAAGAGCTTGTTCTTTTACCGCTACCTGCCTTTTAAACTACTTGCGCTCAGCTGCATGCTTCTCCTCTTGGTTTGCTCGAGCTCGTGAGTCTTCTTAATCCCGCTCTTCCATCTGCCGCAGCAGCCTTTTCTCTCGCATCTGAGCTTAGCTGAATTGAGCTTCGTGAGCCTGCTCCTTCTGCTTGAGCTGTGCTGCCAGCTTCTCTATCTGATGCTGAGCCTCGTTCTTGTCAAGTTCGAGCTGCGCCACTCGCTGTTCTGCCAAAGTCAGCTATGAACGCACATTGCTGATTTCAGCTGTTTTCTTGGCCAGTTCCTCTGTGTGCTTCTTTTCAAGGGTCTGGCGATTGAACTGGCTTTCTCTCTGCAGGTCCTGGTACTTGACAGTTAGAGCGTGCATTTCCTAATCGATGTCCTTCTTGGATTTGGAGATGGCTTGCAATTTGTTCTTGGACCCTTCCCGCTACTTAGCCATTGCCTCCTGTATTTCCCGTAGCTGGCATAAGCTCTTCTTTTCCAACTAGTCCTTGGCAATCTGGAGGTTGGCACGGTCAGCAATGAGCCTTCTGGAGAGAGCCTATGCTCCCTCCATGGAGCGTTGGTAGAGCTGCTCGAGAATGAAGATGCGACTGCTGGCTGCCTTGATCTTCTCCTTCCTTCTTATTTCCTCATGCATTCCTTGCAAGGCTTTCACTAGCTCTTCTGAACTCTAGATCTACTTCAGCTTGCGATCGAAGCTGCTGAACTCGCTCTTCATCAGAGCTTGGCAGGACGCAATTATCTGCTTGTCGTTCAGTATCCGCGCTGACTGCGTCTTCCCAGAAATACGGCGCTTTAGCTCTTTGCCGTATTCCTCGAAGAAGGGGTTGTCCATAGTGCGCTTCCTAAAGGAGTCGAGACAGCCCTTCTTGAGGCTCATCTCTGCACTCCGGAAGTCCTCATCCCCCAATGGGAACCTGGTTTAAAGGGTCTTGAGTTCCTGCTCCATGAATTCTAGGGTGGCACTAAGGGACTGCTCACACTCCTTCCTGCAGAGTGAGTTCCAAGTGTTTTAAATGACTGGAATGATGCCTGCATTAATCCCAGCTAGGAACCCCTCGGCCAGCTCACCCACCTGCGCCCCGTTGAGTCGCTTGCCGTTGAGTTCCTTGACTCGGACGTGGTTCAAAATCTGTCTGCGGAAGGCGAGGGTCTGCTCCAAGAACTAGGCCCTGAGATCTGAGAAGTCCAGCTTGTCAAGCTTCTGCAAGCTAGGCTAGTCCAGGACGGGTCTGACAAAGGCCACACAGTCTCTGGAAGGGAAGTAGTTGATGATGGAGTCTCTTATCTTGTTCTTCTCCTCGCCTGTCTTGTTGGGCTAGAGGGCTCTTTCCAAGTACTATCGAGTGGTGAGCGCATCTCCCTTCTTGGTGACCAGCTCGAGAGAGAAGTCCCTCAGCACCCAGTAGAAAGCCGGGAAGAAGGCTTTAAAATCCTCTGCAGTAGGAGTGTGTCCGGCCTTGATGCGCAGGGTGCGAGAGAGGTTAATGATCAACTGCAGGTTCTATATCGACTGTTAATCGATAGCACCCACTGAGTTGTAAATGAACATTGAAGACAGCAGCATTGTCAGTGCAAAGATCTTGCAGTCGTGGGTCGCATCCTCCTAACACGCCCCTATCCCTTCCGAGTCGATCACCACTGTGTGGATTGTCTCCTCCTCACTATTCTTGCACAGCAACGGTCTCCCCCACATCCACAGACCCTTGGTGTGAGGGTTGACGGTGGGACCAACTCCGAATCCGTTGGCTCTGTTCAGGATCATTTTGTTGAGGAGATAGCTTTTGCCAGTGCGGTACAGTCCTGCGACCGAGACGATGGCGAGAGGCTGGGGCACCTGGGCCAGGACCTCTAGAGCCTCAGGGTGGAGTTGGTAGAGTCTGGTCTTGAGGTTGAAGCTGACGAAAGGAATGGGTTCATCCCGAAACGATTTCATGGTTTGAAATTATCCAACGAATGAACGATGATTGATGTAATCGAATGCTACCTACCCCTCAATAACATGTCCATACCAGCATGATAAATACAGCACCATCTCCTTTCTTTCTTATTTGCATTATGACTAGCCACGGGAAAGGAGAACTCCATCAACTCTAGCAGAAGGCCATCACCATTCTGGAGGGCTCACCTGCTGAAAAGAGACTCACGAACAGACTCGCCTTCGTCAAGGATCGAGAGGCTGTCCTTAGGGAACGAGAGACTGCCATCTGCCAGCACATCACCAGAATCGCCAGAGAAGAGGGGCGGCCTGAGGTGGGCTAGTTCTTAGTGGAGTACATGCAGTGCGTGAGAGAAGAGGAGAGGCTGCTGAGCATAGTCAAGCTTCGGAACATGATATAGCACCCAAGAAAGAAATGAACTTGCAGTTACTAATGTCCGGTAAACAACACAGTCTTTGTTGTAATTGCTAGCATTATTATGCCTTCAGATTTGGACCAGGCGGTCAGCGCCATGCAGGCAGCCACTTACTAGGAGGCAGTCACCTTGCTCAAGGAGCAATTCAGCAGGCTGCAGATGGTCTTCAACTAGAGTCTCATCAAGGACAAACACATCGACATCCTCCAGTCCACACTCCTCTCCCAGGAAGCTGAAATACTCACTCTCAAGGACCAGAACGCACACTCACTCGGAGAGGAGCACACCCTTCAGGAGCAAGTCAAGCATCTGTCAAAGCTGCTTGACAAGAAGAAGGATCAAGAAGCTGGGGTTGATGAGCTGAGGAGGTAGAGCCATGAGCTCAAGGACAAACTCGAGAAGATGAGGAAAGACAAGAAAGGATTAGAGGAAAAGAATCAGAGCATGGAGGAGTGCGCTGCTGAACTGCGCGAGAAGCTGCGCTAGTCTAGTTCATCAAGCAAGGCGGCGAAGGCAGATACCACCAGACTGCGCAGTCAGGTGAAGAACCTGTAGCACGAACTCTCTCATCTCAAATAGACTCTCAACAACCAGCACTCCTCCCTCCAGCAGTAGTAGGCCAAGAGCAGAAAGCTTCAATAGAAGATCAGGGAACTTCACGAGGAGAATCGCAGACTAGTGAGGTAGAGTGTCGACTTGGTAAAGATGAAGCAGCAGGAGAATGACCGGAAGGAGCAGGTGGACAGGATGTCTAAGGACCTGGAAAGGAAGGCAGCGGTCTTTCAGAAAGAACTCTATGAGGCTAAGAGCATGGCAGTGGCCAGCCAGATCCAAGCTAAGGAAGACAGGATTCGAGAAGACGCTGACCTGAAGTACCTGATGAAGCACCTAGGAGAAAGAAAGGCCGCCCCATTAAAAGTACCTCACCTCCCGACTCAAGGATGAAATTCTCTTCGTGCTCAGAGAGTTTGAGAAGTTGTTGGCAGAAAGCTTCAGACTCAAGCAGGCCAAACGAGACCTGGAGATCGAACACCAATAAGAGAAATTGACCCGAGAGCAGAAGTAGCAAGAACTCTCGCTATTCGAGCTAAAGACCCAGCATGAGATGAAGGTCCTCACCCAGGCCAACGAACTGCTGAAACTCAAGCATGAAGAGGACTCCGCTCTGGCAGAGATGAATAGCAGGCGTGAGCTTTGCCAGGTGAGAGAGAGTGATTAGACCATCAAGGCTCTTAGAGAGCAGATAGGTGTTCGGGAACATGCCTTAGAAGAGATGGAGCGAGAGGGGACTGAGAAGGTGGAGAGACTGCTTGAAGAGTTGAACAAGCACAAGTAGCAAGTTGGTTAGCTGCCTCGGCTGAAACTCACTCTAAAGATATGCCAATACATCATGGCTGAGCTTGTCCGCATATTCTGCCTGCTGCTCAAAAGACACTTCGAAGTCAAGCGCTCTACTCTCTTCTTCAAAGAGTACGTCTATTACTACGCTAGGCTGTCAAAGGAGCTGCACCTGCGCATCCATGGACCGCATGTCAGGCCCAAATTAAGAGTTGTCATGCGGATGGTAATGGTCGCCAAGTACCTCTGGCGTAGATGTCTGGCCAGGTCCAAGCACAAGATCAGTCTAGAATCACAGCACAGAATCGAAAGCCTCGCTCAAGAACGAATCGACTGCCAGCCCTTACGAAAGGTGCTGGTCGAGTTGATGTGCTCGAGTGAGAACAAGAACAACTTGGAGTTCATCCACCAGATCAGAGAGTTATCCGGGACTGTCAAGTCCATGAGCCAAGAGCCGGATTTCATGGTGCGGGCATTCGAGGCGTTTGCAGGGACAGGCTTTATGGATGGGATCAGGTGCAGTCTGAAGGTAAGGCTGTCTCCCGACCTCACTTTAAAAATCGACCGGGCCCAACCCCAACCCCCAACCCCAACCCCAACCCCAACCCCAACCCCAACCCCAACCCCAACCCCAACCCCAACCCCAACCCCAACCCCGGCTGGCCGAATATACAATCTGCATAAGTCACTCGTGCATTATTGACAGTGCATATCACAACATCCAATCAGCCCACACAAAACTGGGTCACTCTTCCATCAATGCTCCCAGAGTATCCGTTGACACTGTTCACCCCGATGTCCACTATGCAGCTGGTGTGCACCTGCTCCTTTATCCCCAGAGCCTTCACTGTTCGCAGGTCAATCACCTCTAAGGGACCCACTCACTCCCCCGAAGATGGCCTTATAGCCAGGAAGCAGCTACACAGTATGAGGATCTGCGATGGAGGTCTGTCGTGAGAATACTGGGTAGTTGTCCCGCTTGTCGAAGAGTATGCACCCCCTGCTTTCACCAGTCCCCAGCACGATGTTGGGGTTCTACTTGTACACTGACAGTCCGAGCAGCCTGCTGAAGTCCGTTATGCTGTGGTAGACATGTCTGCGCTACAGGTCGACAAACTTGGCTGCCTTGCCCGAGGCTATCACAGCATCGGTCAGTGCGAGGGACCTGACCCTGGTGATTTTTTCCTAGAAATGCCCCATTTTGAAGATGGGACGCAAGCCGGGCCCAACCTTGATCAAGTTGAGGAATTGGTTCTCCTCTACAAGCACTCGGATTGGCTGACCCCGCGTGATCTCCGAAATCTTGAATCCCGACACCTTGAGTTCAAATTTGGTGCCGTCAAATTGGTGATAGGAAAAGGTGCCTCGATCGCTACCGAACATATAGTCTTACTAGCCCATTTACACTGCCCAAGGCTTGCCATCGAGTATGGTGAATTCCTAGACAGAGAGAACTTGTCGCGCAGTTAAAGGACGTGTATTTTGTGGACCAAGGGGTTGGCGAGGATGAGGTGGTGGTTAGTGACTTTCAGCTGAGAGCAGGAGCTAAACCTCTGTTATCCAGTTAAGCTAAGTCCCTGACTTGAATCAGATTAATTCCCCATGGCTAATGATTTAGATCATTTTCTGTAGATAATCTTAATCAGTGGCCAGTCAATACCTACACACTGTCAACATATGCCAATACCCTTTAGATATGGATGGATGAATGATAGTGTAGGTCTGTCCCTTGTTTAAACTCTATCTCTAAATATTGATAAGGTAGGCCTTGAAATGCATTCAATGCTGAGGTTGATAGTGTAATTAATCCCTACATAACTACCCATTAATAATTTTACATCTCTGCAGACACTACGCCTCCAATTACTAAGCTATCTCTGTAGCAACATCAAAGCCTCCAGTCTGACCTCCCATCCAAAATTCTACAATTTTAACTGGTGATAATACCGATATTTCAAGTCTGGCATCACTCACTCATGCCTGCTACATCACCTTCTCCATGAGGAGGTTGCCATCATGCTACTCCACTGACTTCATCATTATTATGCAGCTTGCCAATCTCCTCAGAGTATCATCGAAGGTGGCCTGCGCTTTGGCAGACGGTAGGCCTGTCCTATCCCTCGAATCTACCATCATCAGCCATGGCATGCCCTTCCCTCAAACCTCACCTGCGCTCTCGAAATCTAGCGGCTTGTAGAGCAGCATGGTGTCACTCCTGCCACTGTCGCAGTCATCGATGGTGCGATCAGGGTGGGACTCAATCACGGGGAGATTGAACAGCTGGCCAAAGCAGGTCCACTAAACGTCAGGAAGGTCAGCAGAAGAGATCTTGCCTGGTCACTCATGAAAAGAGAGACTGGAGCCACTACGGTATCAGCAACTATGCTAGCCTCACATCTGACAGGCATCCCTATCTTTGCAACAGGAGGGGTTGGTGGAGTGCACCGGGGAGCAGAGCAAACGATGGACGTGAGTGCTGACCTAACAGAATTAGGTCGGACTCCAGTGGCCGTGGTGTCTGCAGGAGTCAAGTCAATTCTTGACATACCCAAGACCCTTTAATACCTAGAGACACAGGGCGTCCCTGTGGTCACTCTGGGCAGCAAGGATTTCCCAGCCTTCTTCAGCAAATCAGCAGGCGTCTCTTCTCCCTTCTCCAGCAGCTGCGACAAGGAGATTGCCCATCTCATCCATCACCATCTGACCGTGGGTTCAGGAGGCTTGCTCGTTGCTGTCCCAAACCCTTCGCCTGTCGAATCAGTGGAGAAGGACATCGAACAGGCGCTTGAGTAGCTAAAGCAGAAGAAGCTGAGTGGACATTAAATCACCCCGTTCTTGCTGAAGCGAGTGGCCTAGCTGTCAGGAGGGTAGAGTTTGGCCTCCAATATCAAACTGGTCAAGAATAACGTTGAGGCAGGCTGCAGGATAGCCATTGAACACACTGCTATCAAGAAAACTATCAGAAAACAGTTCAGGCTTGAACCTTTTAAGGAACTCCTCAAAGGACCGGTTGTCATTGGCGGGTCCAGCATCGACGTGATTGGCTTCTCGTAAACCATTCATGAGTCCATCACCAATCTAGCCACCATCAAGCAAGTGTTCGGGGGAGTCGGGAGAAACATCGCAGAGGCTTGTTGTCATGCTGGCACCAAGCCACACTTCATCACTGCTGTCGGACAGGATCAGTTGGGTTCCAACCTCTTGCAGTACATGCAGAAGTATGCCTATTTGCATCCCTTCACCATTCCAGGGGCGAGGACAGGACAGTACCTTCAGATGAGAAACAAGGAGGGTCAAACCTACTCTCTTGGAGACCACCTTATTAACGATCAGCTGACCTTTGAGCGAATTCAGCCATAGCTTGGCAAGTACAGGCTGAGTGGAGCATGGGTGGTCTTGGATTGCAACCTGGGTACTGCTGAACTAGCAAAGTTGATTGGTTACTGCACTGCTGAGGGTGCTCGGATTTGGGTTGAAGGCATAAAGAGTAAGGTGCACAGGTTGATTGACTCACGCCAAATTGCCAATGTCCATCTCCTCAAACTCAATGCTTTTTAAACCGAGCTAGTCATGCAGCAGTACGACCTTTCCACTCTCGCCAACACTACCAATGTTCTCATCACAAGAGGCAAGGATGGAGTGTCTGTCTAGGGCCCTGCTGAGAACTGGCATCTGAAGAGTGGTGGGGTTGGAGGAGTGGTGAGGGAAGTAGGTGCAGGTGATACTTTGTCTGGAGTGTTGTTGAGTTGTCTGGAGAAGGGGATGAGTCTGAAGGAGGGGACAGGTCTGGGCATGTGCGGTGCGATTCAGACGATTACCTCATTGCCTGAATAGAGCACCATATCAAGTAAGTTAGATTAAAAGACACTACGATAACTGGCGAAAAGGTTCCTCCTGGATTGAAATGTACATATACTGCCTCTATACTAAATATTATCATTCAAGGTTCAGACTGTCTTTTGCAACTTCATCCCAGTTCCTCTCTCCTTTCTACTCCTTTTCCTTTTCCGCCTCCTCCTCCATCTTTATCATCTCTGCCTCTCGGTAGAAAAACAGGTCCACCATCACGCCAAACTGTTAGTCTCGGCCAAGCTTCCCTCTCAGCATCAACCTCACGCGCTAGTAGCCAGTACACCATCGAAATAGCCTTCGTGTCACGGTTGTTGCATGGAATCACCACGTCCACGTAGTCGATGGGAGCATCCGCATTGCACAAGGCGATGCAAGGATGTTCACATAGGAGGCTTCAATTATAGCCTGCTTGTCAACCTTAGGGTCTGTCACTACCAAGATCCTGGGCTCCTTGAACTTTCGGGTGGTCTGGTTGGTGAGGGTTCCTGGAATCCACCTCGAGCTTGAAGTTGAAATTGTCCCCACGATCTGTGAAAATTTGAGAATTGCTCGCTGACCATTGGGTCTGCCAGAAACTAGTATGACATCGGCTAGGTTCTTGACTGAGGCTATGATCCAAGCTGCGAGTTGGATCTTCTGGTGAGTTTTCTTGATATCGAAGATATGAGTGCGTTTGGAAGTCTTGGCAGTGACGTAGCGCTTCATGGGGTAGGTGATGTCCTCTGAGCCAATGTGAGCCTGTCCAGCCAGCAGCTTGAGTGCATCCTCCTCGAACATCTTTATCTGGTCCACCCTTGACATTCAACAATAATGATTATCCAGCAGGTTCAACCTCATTTGCTGCTTTTGTTTTAGGGACGATGCTCTTTCGCTATCAATCGAGTGCGTGCTACAGAACGATTCAATCGAACCAGCTCGTTTCGCAAGGGCTAGAGTTCGTCCTCTTCATGCTCCACGTGGCTGTCTCGCTCTGATCGCTTCTCCATTGTGTAGGAACGTGCGACAGGGAACCACTCGAGTGAGTCTCGTTCCTTGCACTTAGTCACGAAGGATTCGATGCCAGAGTAGAGCTCTGGGTTTTTGAACTCAAGATAGACTAAGAAGTAGAGGTAGGCCCACATATTGTGGTACTTGGTGATGTGGGTCTGAAAGCCTTGTTCCAAGTGGTCCAGGACTGCTGTCTCCAGCCCGCAGATGAAGCACCGGGCTTTCTTCTCCTGCTCGATCTCCTCCTCCTTGTTCCTGATTTGCAGGAAGGTGTCCACGATCACTGCCCCTACCAACTCCTCTATGATAACAGCTATTAGGAAGATGTAGATAAAGTCGAAGAGGATGTTTTTGAGCTAATAGTAGCCCTGGTCAAGAGGGTCCTTCTCTACATTGGCACCTGACACAAACCCTCCACCTACCTTGTAGGTCTGGTCGAAGATCATCCCGAAGCAGCTGAAGAACGACTCGCACGCTGGGTCATAGTCGTTGTGCTTGTTTGTGAAGTAAACGATTATGGTGAAGACATAGTTTGTGGCGATCAGCAGGAAAATGATAGCCGCCAATCTTGAAAATGAACTGTAGATGGAGCCCACCAGCTGTCTCGCTTCGTTCACACTGACGAAGAAGTCATACAGCAGGAGGATCAATGGCCACGGGTTGAAAAGCCCCATGATAAGCAGCACCATGTAGACCACATAGTATAACGACTTCACTAAGTCTATCACACGGAGGTTTTGAGGCTGGTGCAACACGGTGCGAATGACGCGAGGCAATTACAGCCCGTTAAAAATCATCAACCCAAGGCAGATGATAAGGGCTATCAGTTCTAGGATGAAGGCCACTCCCAGTGGCCATTGCGATCCGAAGGAAAGGTTGGGAGAGGAGAGGCGAGTAATGCTGTCCTTTTCGGTGAGGCTATAGCTGATCATGATGCAGATGTTGATTGCCAGCACGAGCACCATCAGTATCTTTTACAGCACTCTAATACCTGTGAACAGTTGAGGGCCTACTGAGCTGAACCCCAGTGATTTAGCGAACTCAGCCTTCTTGAATTCTACCTTCATATCTTGAATTAGCTAGTCAGCCCGGTGCAGGAAGTCGCTTAGTTTGGAGTTGGGGGTCAATCGACTCACCTAGCTGTTGAACTCATCTTTAGTGGAGTCGATCAAGAAGTCACACAAAGGCAGCTTGGGGAAGTAGGTGGGGTAGAGCACCCCTCCATGCAGTATCTCGATGTAGACAGCCCTTCCCTCGAAGAACTAGTAGGCTGAGTTTTGTCGGCGAGTCATTTCATTGGCGAATTTGGCCTTGAAGTCAATTTCTGGCTGCAGTTGCTGCTTCTGGTAGTGGTTGCCAAGTACGAGTTCATAGCTCTTGATGAGGAAGAAGGCCTTGAACCCGAGCATGAGTATGAACTCCTCCTAGATGTCCTGGGATGAGAGTATGATAAACTGTTTCTCATCCAGGGGCACCCCTATTCGCTGGTATTCCTCGTAGACATCAAGGATTTTAAACTTGAGGTAGCTGAGGCTGATTACTTTGCTAATGATTTCAATGTACTACGAGTTACCTTAGAAAAGAGAGTGGACAGTTTAGAGGACGGCGTATCTGATGCGACTGCCCATCCATCGTTCGATCTCCTTTGACCGCAGGATTCTTTCTTTCAGTCGTCCAACGAAGATGCTGCTGATCGGCTCCAGCTCGGCAATGAACTTGTCCTAGATCTCGCTGAACTGGTATTTTTAGGAGATAGCATCAAACTGACGCACTAGCAGGTTGGCCACCTGGTCCAGGAATTTCGATTTCAACACCAGCGCCTGGTTGTACTTGCACGGTCCTTGTAGCAGCTCAGTTATCGTCAGAAAGTACTGCTAGAACCGTTCGAAACTGAGGGAATTGATGGGTCTAGATTATTTGAGCCCTTCTTCAATGTAGTTGAGAGTAAGGTCGATGGCGTTAAAGTCAGTCATCTGGGTGAGCAAGAGTTGGTTCTCAAGGTAGTGACCTTCTGCCATCCTCTGAAAAAACTTGAAAATGTACACTGAATCGCCCTCGTTCTCAGTGCTGACGAATGAGTAGTTGATAGAGCTAATATCTCTCATCAATTTCTCCTCAGGAAAAAGTTCCTTCACTGCAAGCTCGGGGTGGTTTAGCAAATGCTTCTTGAGCTTGAGGAAGAAATTGTGTCCAGATCGGCCCCTTAGATTCCGGTAGAATAGGTGCTGAACCTCTGGCCCTACTTGAATGTACTGATTGAAAAAAGTGATGATTCGAGCTATCAGCCGGCCTGATTCCTGATTCTCCAATCTAAACGAATTAGAGGAGATTAGTTCGACAAGAGTTTGGACTAATCCCCCTCTAACCAGGATGGACTAGATGGATGCCTTCTTAGGATGGGACAGCATCCCTATCAACAGTTCAAGAAGGAATAACATCTACTCCACCAGTGCAGGACTGTGTTGACCTTCAAGACTAATGTACTTCTCAGAATCGTACTCAAGCAGTCCAACTAATCTTTGGATTAACAGAGGGAGACGCATTGGCTCATGGCCCTCGAAAGTAACATCATCAGGGTTCATGAGCATTTCAAAACGTCCCTCGGTTGTCTCAGCTACGAAGACCTCCACCTGTTCAGAGGTCAGGATGTCTAGCAGGCAGGAACGCCAGATGAGGCGATCCTTGCTTTCATAGAGGATGTTGCTCTTTGAAAACAGCAGGTTCTGGTATGGGAAGTCAAACACCTCATAGATCTAGCTATTGAGAAACTCTTTGCGACGAATTCGCTCACTTTAGGACGCCAACCACCATCCGAAAAAGTTGAACAGGCCTTAGCCTTAAGCCTACTCTAGTTTGTGTGCTGGCACCAGTTCAAGAACAGGGTTGACCCGCACGATTATCCGAAAGTAATTATTCAGGAATTAAAACACTTTCTCTCTGAAGATCTGCGGCACTTAGTAGGTCACCTTCTAGGGCAGTAGGTAGCAACTTTGAAGGAGGTGCAGAACCACCAAGAAATATGGCTGGAAGTAGACAGTCTGGCCCTCTTCAAAGTTGAAGTAAGCTGCCTCAATCTCCTTCTAATGCACACGATCCTTGAAGTCAGAAACCATCAGGTCCTCATGAAGATGGCTCCTGGTTAGGACCACATTGTTGAGGTTCTCCCGGATGAAGTTTTCAGGCTGGTGGATCTGCTTTCTGAAGGCTGCTAGTTGATTGCTAAGTTCAGAAATGATCAGGAGAAGAGCAGGAGTGATGGGCCTATCATCAGGGTTGTCAACGAAGAGGATTGAGATGAGGGAGATGATCTGCTGCTTGAGATAGAAATGTTGCCGGAAGATAGTCTGGCCCTGGTAGGAAGGAGAAAGCACATCCTCTAGGGTTAGAAGGGAGACAAGGTAGTCTAAGCGCAGAAAGGTCTTGAACTTGGCTCTAAGAAACTCGCATTCAGGCACTTCTCTAATCAGTTTGGACAGCATCTAGAGTACTTTTACGTGATAGAAGTGTGGTCGTAATCCTTTCAACATAAGCTAGGGGTTCAGGTTGAATTTGCTACCTTGCTCTCCTTTGACAAGGAACAACATCCCCGCAAATACCCCATCTTCAAATAGCTCACTCTGCACCACCCGAATTGTACGAAGGTAGGGCTTTCCTCGGTAAAAGAGGATGCTTCTGAGAAGACGCAATTGCTAGTATGAATTGGTCTTGCTAATGCGCTGAATGAGAGTGACTATAAAATGATTGTCGAGGCGTTGTAGGCCCAGAGTGTTGTTTGCCAGAGCATAACTCAAGAAACGTTCAATGTTGAGTCGAAACTTGCTCTGC
This sequence comes from Lipophrys pholis, assembly GCF_963383615.2. NCBI lineage: Eukaryota > Metazoa > Chordata > Actinopteri > Blenniiformes > Blenniidae > Lipophrys > Lipophrys pholis. The sequence goes on from NW_028292271.1 coordinate 25,571, forward strand.
ACAAAAATGTTCAGGAAGAATGGTAGTTCTTTTAGGATGACTGATTTGTTCTAGTAGTTACTTTTTGAAACGAAATTGGCCAAGAATTCAACACACTTCTGGAACACAGCTAGCACCTTAGATAGTCCCTTTCTGTTGCTGATCCACACCTTCTAAAGCAGATGGAGGTTGTCCTTCAGCATTCGAATCACCATTAAATGCACACCTCTCACTCGCATAACGTTCTGCCGCTCGAAGTCGATCCTCTTTGGAGTGAAATGCTCACTGTAGCTGTTGTGCTCATACATGTACGCGATCATCTCGTTCATCAGATTAATGAACCCCGTAGCAGCACGAACTTCTATCACCTAGGGTTTGTGGAATTCCTCTAGCCACACTTCACTTGACTAGATGTAGTACTGAAGACGTTCTTGCTTGACCTAAAGCACGCGATATAACTAGACTTAGCGGAGGTCAGTCAGTAGATGAACCCTACTGAGTTAGGAGACCAACCTTCTGCCCTAGTGAAGAAGTGACTGCACTTGCTGCAAGGCCAGATTTTGTAGGACTACGCTTTAAGTCTAATAAAAGAGCAGCATCATCCGGCGAAAGAGATTATCCTGGGCTTTTTTTTGCCGAGTGTACAAATCCTGGATGAGTGGGATGAAGTGAGTACGATTGTAGGATCGGATGAATGTATCTTCTGCCTGTCTGTTCTTGACTATCAATTGGGTTACATACTCCAACATTGCCTTCAGATATAGGTGATCGACCTCCTGGTTGTGAAGTGATACGATTCGAATGGCGATGGTGATAAGTCTTTCATAAGTGCCCTCAGGCTCAGGGTGGGGTGGAATGGCCCTAAAGAAAGAGTCTTTGATAAGATTGGAGGTGAAGAAGAGGTCTGGTTAAATATCATCATCCAGGCCGGCCTTTTTCTTCTTGAGGACATAGTTGGTCAACAGCTGGTTCAATAACTCTCTTAAACGCACTCGTTCGTTCAGGTTTTTGCTCAGCCGACCTTCCTGCCGAGCCTGCTTTAATTCAAGAATGCGTTAAACAATGGAGATGATGTCAATATGTTCACCAGCCAATCCGAACTGCTTGAGACTGATAAACAGGCTCAGCAGTTCTTCGTTAAGCACACTGACAAGTCGTTGTTCCCGAATGCTGGAGGTGAGTTCTTCTGTGACAAGTGTCTGAACCTCATGCCGCAAAGATGCAAGGTTATCAATCTAACTAAGTCCGATGAAGGTATGGTCTTGGAGTGTCAGTTAACGATTTTTCTCAATTTCTAAGCGGTAGTCAGTATCTCGAGCCGTAATGCTCATCTGGTAGGCTACTTTAGACCGCTAGGCCTACTCGTCAAGAAAGGGCAGGCAGAACAGGTAATCAGGCTAGAACACTTTGTGTGGGTAGGTGTCCAGCAAGGCATGGTTGAGGATGAAGATGAGAGCTGCCTTGATATTAGGGTCTAAGTCGGTTGCAAAGGCTGTAAGGATACTTTTAATGGAAAATTGCTGACGAATGTAGTTGATGCAGGTATAGTTTCGATTGCGAGCCATCTGACCCAGCATCCGCAACTGCTTGCTAATAAATTTGACAGTTTCTCTGCTTTCCTTTTCTGTCAGCCTCGATAGATGTTCATTCACTGTCCCTTTGCCAATCATCAATCTCCCAGAATCGAGCCACAAGGGGAGGAGCAGATTGCGATGCAGTCCTTTGACAACCAACAGGTCATAAATGAGGGACTGGTTAGATGAGACTGATTGCTCTCCGAGAGTCATGGCCTTGATGCAGAAGTCAAGCATGTCATGGATAAGAGGCTCTGTCATAGCTTTGTGGACAAACTGCTCAAAGACTGAAGAGATGAGTGAACGACCAGTTTCATCAGGAGTGCTGACCTGCATGAGAATCTCCTCATTGTCAGCAAAGATTTCAAAGACTGCATCCTATGCCTGCAGACCCATGCCAAAAAACTTTATCACGTCCTTTATGTAACAATAGAAGATCTTCTTGTTCTGCAAATTCTAGAGGCACATATTCCGCACCACTTGAAAACAAAGTCTTACTACTGCCAGTACAATCCCTCGAATCTAGCTTAATTGCTTGGGTACTCCTTCTGCTGAGAGGATGTCACCTCGCTCCAGGATTTGTTTTATTGTACGAGCTCCTGGTGAAGGCGATAGGCTGCCATCCCCTTGGAACACGAAATACTAAGCGTACAGGAGAATAGGAGGCAATAGTTCTAGGAGCCCCACTTCTTTAAGCCTGCGTTGATTGGAAGCTTGCTAATTCTGGGGCGGACTAATGTTTTTTTTGTGGCGCTGGGCCAAAATTCGAATGTCCTTGCTAAAAACGTAGACTTGTGATAGTGCTTATAGCATGAGAAGTAAGTAGGATTCTTGAGATAGGCTGATTTATTTGCAGCGCTGTTGAACCAGGCTGCGCAGGACCTACAACCCTGCGCTGATGAGGGACACTGCTAATAAAAGATGGTAAGTGGCCCAGATCTCCTTCTTCTCAGCTTTGTAGAACTTGAAATTATCCTGCTTGAGGAACTTGCTGGAGAGAATGACTTCAGGAGCGTTTTTTAAGGGCACCACTAGATACACCCCATACTGGATGTTCTTAATTAAGTACAATTCGTTGACTGAGATGGGTCCTCCCTATCCTGTCAAGATCTCGGCCTTGAAGTAGACCGTCGGATTCACCTATCCACTTAACCCTAACCTCAACTGTCCTTTCGAATCGACCTTGACACACAGGTAGAAGTGATTTCTTAAGTTGTAGAATCTGATCTCAGCCTGGTGGTCTACAATCCCGCCTTGATCCTTAGTCAATCCTTCGACTTGCCACATGCCCAACAACGTCCGTTCATGTTAGTCAGCAGTCCGATGCACCTCGATCTAAGGTTTCCCTACTGAAAAAGGCTGCTGGATACTGTTTTGAGCTGAATTGATAGTCTCAATTAAAAAGGTTCCCATATTTTAGCCTTTGCCACTGACTAGGAAGGAAGAACTCTCTATGTGGTAGAACCAGATGACATCACCATAGCGGAGTAGATGGGCATGCTCGAGTTTGGTACGTGGTTCATAGGCAAACACCTGCAGCTGTGTGCGCTTGTCGAAGGAAACACCGAACTCTGAGAAATATTTGAACTTCATGTCCAAGGTTAGCTAGTTCTTCTGGTAGTAGATGGAAGCATCTCTCCCCTCGATGTGCTTGTTGAGGTAGATTGGGTCAGTGAATTTGATGTAGCTACTGATCCGCATCTGGTACTAATAGCAGCCATCGATTTTGAAGGCAGACCCTTCTCCAGGTATTTGGCACAGCTCTAACGACAACTAGCTTTCGCTGCGAGTGATGACGGTGAGGTACTTTTCACTGTGGACATGCTGTAGGTAGAAGGCTTCTTTGTACTTGAGTGGTTGTCCTCTGGACCGCTTCGCACTATCCATGTTATCGCTGATGTCGAATTCGAACTAAGTTAGGACGTTGATATCGAGGGCTCCTTTCTGTTCAGTTACTTCTTTGATCTTCTTTTCACTTTTGTAAGGGAGAGGTGCGCAGAGCCTGAATAGACAGCAGCTGAAGGAGATGAAGGGATTGCTGGCATTGTATGCAAAAGTGTTGTTGACCATGAATCCGTCTGAAGCCAGGTAAGATGTCACTTTCCCCTCTGCTAATTTTATCCCTACCACCGCACCCAGGTGCAAATTCTTCTTTGGGTCAAATTACATTCAAATAGCAGATCAATTCAGAATTAGCACCTATAAAGCAAGTACCCTGTCTGCTCCATCCCTGCCTTCAGCCAGGCTTCCACCTCCCCCTCCTCTTTCGTCAGTCTTCTCACTGCAGTCACTGGCAATTTCATTGGGCCCAGCTTCTCACCAGACAAAATGGCTAGAACTGCAGGCAGAGACACCCCAGCAAGCTAAATTTCATGAAGGTAAAGGATCAAGCCGGCCCTCCAGTCAGAATACTCGTAGAATACCATGAAGTTGCCTAATTCCTATCCCCCTTTCTACACAAAGAACTGAAAGGGCAGTCCCTCCAGCTCGCGTGCTGGTCGGAGAGTGAGGTCAGAATGACATGGCTAGTATTTTGAGTTGTATGTCAGGTCAATTCCAAGAAATTTGATTTAAGTATCTTTGAATCCGAATTTTTGGTAAATCCCTTTTGCCAGCTCGTTGTCATGTTCTACATATAAACTCACTGCCTTGATGTTGTTGGCTTGGGCTTCTTTAAACACATGTTGTAGAAGGTCACGGAAGACCCCTTGCCTTCGATGCTCCTTGCTGACGAACACTGACTGTATCCACCATTCCTCTTTGCCCTGTTTAGCGTCTATAGCCCTCGTGACCATAAGACATGAATGGGCCAATCCATCCTTTCCTCTAGTGACATAGAACGTACCCAGCTGAGGGAGATCGACTAGAAGGGCAACTCCCTTTGCAATGGTGATCGGTTCTAGTTTGAGCCCTTCAGTTTCAAGGGCCATATCAACCTGCATGCGGGTGAGTGACTAGCAGTCAGCATGAGTCATCCTCTCTACCATATGTTTAAATTAATAGTTGCAGGCTGTGCCATCTACGCAACTCGTAGGTATCAGTGCAGCCAGCCTAAGGTGTTAAATATCACTGCTGCACAGTTCAACAACTTCTTGCCCGATGACGGGGCTGGGAAATATCTGGTCCTCAGGTTTCCTGATGGGGAGGTGGCTACCAAGCGGATTGTGGCACAATTGGTCAAGCAGCTCAAGCAGATCAGTGCCAGAGAATCTTCTTTGAGACACATCATCGTGGTAGAAGACTAGTCTGTCCCTCGAGTTACAACTAGTCTTAAAGTGCCTTAGCTGTAATAAGAAATCCCTTTCAGCCCATCCAATCCTGAGTTTGTCCTGAGATTGTTACGCTTATGTCAGATTGTGAGATCAGAAAAAGAGCTGCAGAAGGAAGCAGCATCTGTGCTCAACTCGCCTGGCTCCATCTTGTTTGTACTCAATGATCCAGAAAAATAGGTTGCTTTCAGAGCCTCAGCAGCATAATTGGTGGCTCGGGGTTGGGTCAATCCTGATAGCAAATTCATTATCTACCGAATCTAGAAGAGTTAGATAGTCAATAGATCATTAACAGTGGCTAACAGACCCGTAATTCCTGCGAGCCACACTTTTATTGCACCTTTAAGCATTGACTCAATAAACTTTAAGTAGACTTCATTTGAGGATATGAAGCTAGAGAGCTGTCCAAAGATCCATGTACTTTCAAACCATGAGACCTCCACAGAAGTTATCCACAAGTCGTTGATGTGCAAGTCCCTACGCAACAAAAGCCATCTTCTGACAATGCGTTCATAACTCACACCTGAAGATTTCAAGAGCGCAAGTTAGATTGCTGAGCAAGAAACCGACTCTGAAATAATGCTTGTGAAGTAAGGATTTGGCACTTACTTACCACATCTCTACCCAGGCAACCCTCCAACTGTCAAATTCAGACTTGACCGGACATCACAGCATGAACCTAAGATCTTGCTTGGCTAGAGCACCACTAAGGGCTATAAAAAGTGGGCGTGGGACCAGTTGACTGGAGAATGGAAGCCTTTTATATTGAAGCATTGTCCTTCGATGGAAAGGAGGAGTAACGCAACTGAATTGAAATAACGAATGAGGGAAGGGAAAAGGACTGTCTTTAAGACCCGAGGACAGCCAGTCAGAGAATGGAAGGAGGAAGTGCTGATCCTCTAGGAGCTTTAGATAGGCCTACGCCCAGGCTCTTACATCTTTTCAGAGGGGAGGATCATACCATATGAATAATGATTATCACTACTCACCTATTCTAAAAATGTACTCTTCAAAGAAAAAGTCCCCCTCTCCTGTTAAAAACTCGCCTAGCCCTTTCATGGTCTCACTAAACTGCTAAATAGTCCTGCTTTTAACTAGCTTCTCCTCGTGCTTCTCCATTAGTTTGAACAGCAGCAGCAACACAAACTTCTCTCCTAGCACAAGGAATCCGTCCAAACACCGCTGAGCTATCTCAAGTGGAAAAGGCTTAGTGAAAATAGTCATGATGGGTTCGGTAGTAAACATGGAAGACTCAACTTCTAGATTGAGCATGGCTGAGTATACGGTAGGCAAGTTATCTTCAATGGCCTGATCAAGCTTTGCTGTCAGAGTAAGCAGTCGAGTGAGTCCATCTCCAAAAACTTAACTCCAGTGATGCTTTGTAAGAATGAAACGTAAGATACCCAAACTGTTGAGCAGTAGAGTTTCGCCCTTGTAGACATCGTATAGGGTTCTGATGATAACAGCTGCTATGAAGTTCATGCCCTGGGTATAGCCAAGCTTATGATCGATCAAGCTGTAAGCACGCAGCACGTCGGTCAGCATCTGGCCTTCATGATGGCCCTAGAAGAATGCTCCGAGCTTGGTGCGTTTGACATCCAGTTAAATGAGTCGGTCAAAATCGCTTGTGTGATGGAGCAGTTGTTTGAGCTTGATTCCAGGCATGTGACTCTACTTGGCCAAGTAGGTCCAGATAAGTGGTCTGAGTTCAGAGGGTAATCCCCGCAAGGCACTGGCACAGATCTTCTTTTTGTCAGTGAAGAAGATGTGAGACTCTAAAACCTGATGAGCAGAACACTTAAATCCACTGCGCCTCTGTGTAACACTAACCAATGAGAACTCGCTAGAATCTGAAAGAAATCTTGGATTCATGCTGCTGCTTGAATCTGCGCTTGAGCCGATGCCTTGCCTCGTTCCTTTTAAGAGCCAGTTCCGGCTCTTTCAGAAAATTTAGCCTTTCCAGAGCCTTGATGATTTTATATTCATGCATTCTCTCCTCACTTTGTTGGACAGCAGCCGGGTTCAAGGCAAGCTCAGGATGCGAGCAGAGACATGCTTCTTTTGTAGCCTATATTGTTCGGTCGATCACCAGCTTGAAGAACATCGGAGGCGTGGTCTTCTGCAAGAGATGGATATGCTCTTCGAGTAGTCGATAGCAGATGTGGTAGAGCTGATCTGTCGTGTGACTGGTAAGAGGCTCCAACTATATTTCTGTTAGGTTGCCATGCTGAGTGTGCAGAAAGGTGCTTAAGAAGCAAAAGAACTAGGTGCCAATAGTGTCTATCTTATCGCGTAGGGAATCTGAAAAAGATTCTGACAGAGTGAAAGGTCTTAAATAGCGAGTTGTGATGCTCTTTATTGAAGCTTGGACAATGCTGAGAGACTACTTGAAAAGGGATTGGAGCAGATCATGGCATTCCTTCTCGAAAGGCTTGAGAACGCCTCTCACTCCTTCTGATGATACAAACCCTTAGAGGCTGTCTCCACAACTTTTATAGTACTAGTGCACTACCTTTTGTGTGCCCATTGCTTTCAAAGAATGAAGAGGCCTAAAGAATTAATCAGTCCAGAAAGATCCCATCTTTTCCTGGAGGATGAAGTGAACTGAGACTTCTGTGCGTTTATAGAACATATAGTTTGGACCTTCACCCAGCAGTGAAGTCTTTATCTTACAGGAAAGGTTTTGCAGTGTTGTGAGGAGAAATGACCTAGGGTTTTCAACCAGCTGCAGATCTTCCTCCACTTCTTTCTCAAGTTCTATTTTATTTCTGCGAAGGTAGTTGAAGATAAGATTATTGTCCACTCTGTGCATATTACCGTATTTCTCCAGCACCATTCTTCCCAGAGACTCACTCCACCCTTTATCCTCAAGAAATATTGTGCTTTGAGCTGAGGCATTTTTATGGCTGGCGAGAAAGATGGTCCGTCTGGATGAGGGATCCAATTCCTCTAACAATGAGAAGGCAGGGTGTGCAGTTCTACGCTCATACAGATTAACCTGAAGTAACATTATCAACTTGGGGTGGAGGAATCGATCAAAAACCCTCCTCTTGTAAGAGATTTCCATCCCGCTAAAGGATTAGTAGTTTCCCTTGATCCAGTGCACTTTTATTCCATATACGCAATCGAGAGATTAGTAAGAAGAGCTTTCGAAGAGATTGTTAGTTTCAAGGACGGCTTGTCTGCCAAAGAGAGCCAGAAGGTGAGTGGCAAGTGATTAATCTGCGAAGAGGGTGAGCTAGAGTCGAGGAAAAGGCCTGTTGCCGATCTTCCTCCATTATTCTAAAAGAGCCACCTATTTGAGGAAATGCTACATGAACCTGAAGATATTATAATATGGGTAGGATCCACTTGATTGAGGGATGGACCATCAAGAACAAAATGAGATAAACAAGATTGGATCGATGTACATTGACAGAAGATAACAACCATTAGGAGTATCCTGTTGTCTAACAATACAATACATTGGCCTGCGACTATGCCACCAACTTGACATTCTGTTCAAGCAATTCTTTCCTCCCCAAACAGATGATTAATCTACTCAGCCAACTACTCAGGCATACCTATAGCTCTAAGTGCTTAGTCTTGGGCAAGTTATTTCCATCAGATTATAACACCATCATGAACTCAACATCCCTTCACTCATTCACCTTGTCCAGCACAATGAAATGAATATAATAAGGGAAAGATCATTAATGAGGATATTGCTGGGGCTTTTATTGCAGGATATATGTCTACCGGTCGTTTGCCATGCACTTCCATTTCAAGACCTGTGGCTTGGGGCCATTTTTTATTATGCTTGGGTAGAACTAGCCGAATATCTATGGGATTTCAGGTAGGGATGAAACTGGGGGCTTGACAGTCTACATCCAAGGGATAAACTCTTCCTCATAGAAGATCTTTATGGAAATCATTCGCTGTCCTAGCCTGCCTTTCGTCCATGGCTTTAGCAAAACAAATAGTAGTTTGCTGAAAGAGTTTAAGACATTCATTATTTGCTGATTGGAAAGGTAGGCTAGAATGCAGCTGATTAGAAAATCGACTCCATTGCACTGCTGAATTTAGTTTATGCTTCCTATCAACTGAGCCATCACTTACTTAACCGCACATTAGTAGGGCTTAAACATTTCCAACTGGCAAGTTATTTCTTTTATACGGAAGGCAATGTGCTCTGAAATTTTAGGCTGCAGAGAGAGAGGAGTAAAAAAGCCATAAGGTTGCCAAAGGTACTAGAGACAAATTGTCCTTTAGAGCTAAAAGAAGAGTTGTCTGACTTTGGGATGGTTGGCTTTTAACTTAGAGAGGACTAGAGCAATAGCTTTGAGATGATCTTGGTAAGAAAGACCAAAATGTTAATTGACTTAACTAATCCTGGGTATGTCGACCTCTCTGTATGAATCTTTAAATAAGTAGAGAAATAGGTAAGCCATGCTCTTAGCCAGATTGTCGTCTTCTTTGTAGGCTGTTGGTTCAGCGAAATAATTGAGGAACATTATTAAGAGGTCAGTCTATATCCTCAACAGCTTTTTATCTTCTGTGCACTCCATCGCGTGTAGGAAGGTATTTATTTGCTCTCTCATCCTTGCCTGCTATTTCTCAAGGGAGTTGTTCTAATCGTATTTCAGTTCGCTTATAAATATTGCTCCCTCCATGTTGTGTCCCACCGGAATAAGTTGGTATTCCTCTTTCAGGGCACAACCACGCTTAAAGATTTAGCTGACTTGTCTTCGGCGCAAATTCTCTTTTGCGTTTTTAAAGGTCATGGTTCGATAGTAAATGGAGGGAAGGTGGTTCCGAGTAGGAGAGAGTTAGATGATCTAGTGTTCAGAAAAGCAGAGGATGGAGGAAGCGAGGGATACCCTGGAGGCTACTTGGTAAAACCGAAGGTATGTGCTGACAATGTTGTCTTCATCGAGATATTCTTCTATAACCAAATTGAACTAGTATAAACTTCTGCTGATCTCAACCAGAGCCAATTCATAGGAATTGACCCTGAGTTCCTTGAAAAACTATTAGATGAAACCGAAAATGGTCCGATGCTCATTCCTGAAGGTCATGCTGCTGCTACTCACTCTCCTGATAATGAATAGAAGACACACAATTAGTGTCTACCCACTTTCTCTCTCCTACATAAACAGTCCGAACACCATCCAGACTAATTTCCCCATCGTTTCTTCTAGCAACTTAGAAACAAATCCTAATTAATTTAGTAGAAGTTGCAATTTGGAATAGAGACGGTCGTAGAATTAAAGTTTAATGACCCTTTTTAACAACTGTGGCCTATCCTCCAGGACAAAGCCTTCATCCTCAAGCACCAGTTTGATGTCCTTGAGGTGTTCAGAGGAAGTGGGGCGGTAGGTCATTTTACTCAGCACCTACTCCAAAGAGGTCAGATTATTATTACAGACCATAATAGTGATTGCCGCCAATATTAGCGGTATGGTATCTTCTTACCTAGACAATTCAAGGTACTAACGCAGCCCGTTGCAATCCAGACTTTTGGAGAGTTTCGGGGCGAAATCAGGAGGTAGCTTTATTGGGTAGAAGAAACAATATTTGAAGACTCGTTGTTCCATTAGAAGAATATTAAAATGAAAGAGGGTACAAAGAAATAAAAGAATTATAACATTGTATTATTATGCCCTACCTTTCGTTTTCGTCATGGCTTGAGTAGGTAGCATTTAAAACATTTTAATTTTTGGCCACATATTACCGAATCTATTCTTCTAAAGGCACAGTATGGCCACAAGACTAAACTTTATTTTGCTAATTTGTATTAGTATTATATATTTTTACTCTTTTAATATTAGTCCTACTTAATATCTAAATGATAGGAAGTGTTTCCCTCTCTTAGACGCAAATCATATCTAAAAGAGGCACTTATCAACGCCACGTATTAGCTTCAGACCAACTTCTAGCCTTCTGCCAGGACTTTATCCATCCTACTGAAAAACAGAAAGGACTCTAACACATGAAACAGAACAGCTACAACTGAAGGAGTAAAGACACATGAGAATGTGGCTCTCCCACTCACCTGGTCTGCTTCCCTCTTGGAGGCTACCTTGGCCATCAAGTCTCGTGGTAGTCTTCGGACTAGCACGGTATCGACATTCCCTTGCTGTATGAGAGATTCCAGATGAGAGAAGAGAATGTGTACATTGATATTGACAGATTCCCTGCATAAGTATTATTTAGTACCATCTAATGAGATTCAGATTTGTATGCCACCCTTGAGAATACGAACTTGCCTTGCAGTGGAATTATAATTCAAATTCAATGAATGATCATTTTCGACAGGCCATGCGCAATAACTTCAAACTTAGCAGTTCTATGATATTGGAGGCTACCTCTATCCCCTCAGAAGAACATTAAGTGAAGGACACCACTCACCATCATCATACTCCCTTCTAGGAATCCCCTCGCAAATGGTCCACAGTGTCCGCCTGCTCCATTCCAATGTCAAGCAGCAACCATACAGACAACTGCTACGGCTTTTATGAATTGATTAGTAAATCGGACATACCAGAGACCGCCAAGCGATAGTACTTCGCAAGCTACATGACCCTTATGCTACAAGCAGTGTCAGCTTAACAAACTCGGCCTATACCTGTCTGCAGTCAATCTGTGTGTCCGCCTGAATCATCACGGGCGATCGTTATCAACAACAACTTTGAGCGGGAGAGACCTGCAGCCAGTTCTGTTATTATGAAGCAGACAACAGAAAATACTGAGGACATCGATCAGTATTTTGAAAGGGAGGAGGCGAAGATTAGAAGGTTAGAAGAGTAGCGCGAACAAGTCAGGAGACAGACTTATCGAATACTAGAGAGAGATGAATCAGCCCCATCCTAAGAAATAGAGGCATATCTGTTCAGTCCTCAGAAAAGTAGAGCCTGCACTTAACAACTCTTTGAACAGGAATACTATGAGAGTAAGTTCTCTGCCAAGAAGTCAGTTCAGAGCTAGAAAGCCAGTAATGCTAAAAAGTGGGCCATTGACAACACTTGCGCCCCTGATCCTGAGCCCCAGAAGCCAGTCTACATGGAGATAGGACTGACAAGTAGTACCTGCAAAGACACCCTGGCTGAAGCCTTTAAGAAGAGGCACAAAAAGCTATTTTAAAAGCAGTAGGAGGGTCCTTTGAGAAGAGAGTAAAAGTAGAAGCTGTAGCTTAACAGGAAAGGCTTGGCAAAGAAGAAAGAAGCCGTAATCGATGAGAAGCGATCTAAAAGCAGAGACCCACCCAAATAATTACTCGACAGACTAATCAAGGGGTAGAAAGTCAAGATCGACCTCAAAAGTGCTAAGTAGAGCAGCAGCAAAAACTATAATCAACTCCCTGAAATGCGCAAGAAGCAGTAGGAGGAAGTCAAACGAAAAGAGTTTGAGGCAAGGATGAAGGTACGTCGGTAGTATGAACGAAGAGTCAGTGCCAGGGTTATAAGGCGTTCTAAGGAAAGGTGATTTGTCACACTTTTACAGATATAATACAACATTTGCAGCAAAACTTCAATCGTACTAAGCAGGATTGCGTGATTCTATTTAGCTTCAATGATAAAGAAGAAGGAAGAGTAGAAAAATACTCAGCTGAGGTCTTCTCTCCGCTATCTTCGGTGCAAGGATCCAGTCCGTCTGCGCAAAACTTAAACCTTTTTGCGCACCTTCCTCGACAAAAAAACAAGGCTCATCAAAATCGACCATGTCCTTGGAACCATGCTCTCCCTTGGCCTCAAACATGAGCATGATGTTATCAAGGAGTACTTCGAGAACTACACCTTTCGAGTGCAAGGCCATCTCTCTGAAGAGGAGTTTCTTCGAGTGATGGACAGGCTAGAAGTGAACAACACTGGGACTATGAGCAAAGAGGATCAGCAAGTGATGTTCGATTTTTTTGAGAGAGGAGGAGATGGGATAATAACGGCTGGCAAGTTGGTTGATGCGGCGACAGGATTGGGCTTAAATTTGGAGCTGGATACTGCTGAATGCATGATAAAGAGTTTCGCTAGGAATAGCTAATTCATGGATAAGAGAGACTTCACAAACATGCTTACTGCCTAATATCCTCGACCACATAAATCCAGAAAATGACACCAACAAAATTAAAATTCATATTATAAATTGAGTCCACCTGCTGCCTGACTTTAGTAGAGGAGGAGGCAGCGAGACGCAGATAACAGAAATTAGCACAAGGAACTGTATCTACAGTCCAAACGAGAAGAGAACAAAGCACGATAATCTGCATGCGAAGTAACAAGAAAGTATTAAGAGGTGAAGAAAAGGCACTGCAATGACAGCATTTCAGCAGGCCTTTCGACTTCATCACTCATTCTTACATGTCAGATCATCTCTCAAAGGAACATGACAACCATGATGAGATCCGTAAAATCGCCAGAAGCCAGCGCCTTGAGCGGCTTAATAAGGCAGGGTATAATGTCATCAATTGGGAAAGCACCTATTGAACCAAGTCCAAAGTGCCATCTGAATTGGCCAACAGGTATGAGAAATTCTGCACCAAGGTATAAGATGAGTAAGGGATCAGGATTTGAAATGGCCACCTAACTTGAGGAAGCGTTGTTCGATGGTGTGGTCGAGTTCAGGCAGCCTTGTTCTTTGTGTTCTGATCTTCTCTTTGCGGTGCTCCAATATCTAGCACTCTATCTTCTGATTGACCGCCTTGATGACCTTCCTGTCTTGAACGGATTGTTTCTTTATATCTCTCTGCCATTTATTCTTGGCGAGAATGAGCTAGCGTTTCACCATTGCCAATTTCTCTGGTTACTTTCGCTCGCTCTTGACCTGATTTACATCGATAGTCTTGCTCTTTATCACTGGCTCACTCTCATCATGTCCCACCCTCTATCCTGTTTGTAAGGGCTAGAGGATCGATCTACATATTCTTTTCGGGATAAAGCGAAGTCCGTAGGAGTGGTTGAGAGTGGGGCTTAGAAAATACAGAGTGGCTTTCATCTTGATAGGGCCTTGTCTGTAGAGTAAGGGGACCTAAAGCACATCGTACTCGATTTCAAGGGAAGCCATTCTCTGACTCAAGAGGAGCTGCCTGGGAGGAGGCATGAACCGGGCTTCTTTAGAAAAAGGCTTAACCTATAACTCCTCAGGTGTGAGGAGCCTCAAGAACTTCTTGTTCTTGAAGTTGTAGGTCTTTATCGAAAACACAGTTACGAAGGACAGAATCGCATTGCTCTGTAATTCCAGCCGGACGAATTTGCTGCCCATGATCTACACCATGCACCCCCTACCTATTTGGTGTATGGCACTGTATAAATCTGCTATCTTGGTCTTCAACTGGACGAGCCTTGCTCTCTGACATCCATTCCCCAAAGACAGCCTCTTCTTGTCAGTCGTGATAGGTAGCCTTTGCTCAAGGAATGAAAGTCGAGTATTGAGCCTGGATTCGATATGCTGAAGTGCAAAATAGCTTTGAAAAGGCAGATAAAGGAGCCTGACTTTGAATGGGTTTAGTTTGGTTAGTAGACTATGCAGCTTTATAAAGAATTATTAGCGGTGAATGAACCGCACGTTTCTCCAGGCATGTTGAATACGCATTGCAGCACGCTTTCTGCTGACGTTGAGGATCAACTTTCTGCGTGTATGGGTTTATAAGTGCATGCGGTAGTAAGATTGGATTAACAAGGCTGCTGCTTCACGCTCTACATAATAATGAGTGGAAACGAGCAATGGGTATGACCTACTCTTACAAAAGATGTTCTCCAAGCATCTTAGGAAGGATTCGTTAGAAGTGAACTATACGGCCTGGAGGAGTTATGGTTCAGATCGAAGCAAGGTCGGGATGGTGACTCGCGGTATGAGATAGCATAGTGGTTTTATCTTTATGTTCAGGCTGAGGGGTGGTGATCGTCTAACTCGTGGTTTAGATTTGCGCAGTAGCATGGGAGTGTGCAGAATACCTAGGAAGGAAGTCTTCTGGAATAGTCTTGATTACCTGCTCATCATGAACTGAAAGGTTGAACGGGCAATTGTGTAAGCATGGCCGTTGCAAGCACTGACAATGAATTATTTATCCTTTCTCGAAAATAAATGGTCGTAGTCAAAGGGAGAAGTGAAATTGGACCATCGCATGAAAAGACCCTGCTCCAGTTAAACAGCTTGAGCATGCAGTTCTCCAGTAAGATTGAGTTTGCATGAGGTTGTTTGGGAAGGTTGAAGTATTTGAAAAATTGAAAGTGGGCATGCAGTTTATCAATAAGTAAATTTCGTAAGCACTTGACGATCTTGATTGTCCTGGCTTGCCGAATGAAGGGTTTCCTTTTAGCCCATTCGCGGAGGAAAGGCCACATCTTATGAGCTAGTTTGATTTCTGGGCGGTTATGATGCTCAGTGATCTGGATGTATTTGATCTCACGGTACATTTGGTCAATGTACTACTCCTGCGCGGTAGGCCAAAGTCAATCCATTCATAGGACAGTTCCTTCACAGGATGGTGCACGAGGTAGGGAGAGCGCTCACTCTTTGTAATGAAGTGGCAGTCTATCACAACCAAACACTATATACGGTTGGCGATGTTGTGCCGAATTAAGGATAAGGGTGTGATGAAGGAGTTGCCCTAAAGGGTAATTCGAAGGAGACGCTGGGCAGATTCGATGTTGGAGAGGGCTTCTAAATGCTAAAGCTAGTTGTGGTGGAGATAGAGTAGCTGCAGTTCAGGGAGACTGCAAAAATCGAGAGCGAGCCTTTTGAGACGATTGTGGGAGAGATCAAGCTTGATGAGGAATCTGCTTTGTGTGAGGAGGGTTTTGGGTAAGGAGATTAACTGGGATTGGGTGATGGAGATGAGTTTGATTGCTGCATGGGAGTTCTCCATTAACATTGTCTAACAAATAATTACTTCTGCTGCTTTTTATCGTCTATTTATCTGTCTGTCCATTTGCAAAACAGAACTTGACTGCTAGTTCAAGATATTTTGATTCTTTATTACAGATTAGTACATTTGCCTTAGCTTTCCCTTCAATACAACATTCTAAGCATCAGATACTAATTTCTCATCAACTACGGTAGGCAACCTCTGGATCTATCTCAAGAGTATGCTAGCAGGGCTCTATTGCCAGCCTAAATAATGCCAAAAACAATCTGAATGCAAAGCCTATTTAATAATCATCTAAGCTCACTCTGTTAGTACAGATGAGGAACATCTTGGAATCGGCCTATCTCCTCTTTTATTTCGGCAGCAGTGTTATCCGAACTTTATCCCGTTTCTCTATCCTTACTTTCCTTCACCTACGATGGAGTCATTTCTGGTGCTGATTTTGACATTTTCTAGCCAGCTAAAATCTTGGCTGCAGCCAGAATGCTGCCCATATTCCCATCAAGATTGCTCCCAATCACTGTCACTTTCGATTCTTTCAACACCTCTTCCATTATCTTTATGTAGTCAGTCACCAGCAAGTACTCTTGCACTTTGCTCTCTCCCAGTGCCTAGCTCAACAGTTACATCGCTTGCCTCTCCTTCTCTGTCCTTATCCGGATCGCTTATGCCCTACCAGTGCCCTACATGATGGCCGCCAGCTTGTAGCTCTCTTCCACGTTGATCATGGCCTGCTGTTTAGCCTCGCTTTCGATCACCTCACGACGGCGGACACGTTCCGCCTCAACTACTCTCTGCATAGAGGACTTGATGGACTCTGGAGGGTCGATGTTGAGTATCTAGTATCGAAGGCACTCGATCCCCCAGTCCAGTGAGGCACTGATGACGCCATTGTAGATCGCAGTGTTAAGTCGGTTCCTCTCCTGAAAGAGCTCATCTAAGTTTAGTTTGCCAATCTCTGACCTCATCACAGTCTGGGCCAATAGCTGCAAACTGCTCTGAGGGTCGTCGATATCATAGCTGGCTTTGACAGGATCAATTATTTTTAGGAACAGCGTGCCATCGATGGAGACAGAGACGTTGTCCTTAGTGATGGCCAGTTGATGATCGATTTTGATGGCATTCTCCTTGAGACTGTGCACATAGGAGATCCGATCGATAATAGGTATGAGGAAGTGCAGTCCAGAGTCAAGCCTGCGATTGAACTTGCCCAGCCTCTCGATGATCTTGGTGGTCTTCTCGGGGATGATCGTGAACAACTTCATTGAAATTAAATATGGTCCTAAAGCTAGGAGTGGTCCTCAGCGACTCGCCTCATCGCATTTCGATCGTTGCTGATCCTGGCAGCAGCATCCAGTGCTTGAAGCTGCAGATCGAACAAGAGTTCTCGGACCTCTTCCACTAGGACTTCACGGTTGGACAGATGCTCGACTAACAAGGATTCGTACTCTCGAATGCTGGGAGGACGGGTTCTCTTCTTCGGTAGGGGTAGAAAATCACCGTGGTTAGAGCAGAGGTCCAGTTCCAGGCTAAACTAGCAACCCTCCGTTCTCCTACCGAAGTGCTTCACTCTTTCCAGTGGATGTCTTTAAATACTTCAAGGAGACTGAAAGAGTTGAAGCTATAGAACTGCAAAGTGTAGGACATACTCCCAGATCTACTCAGCATGGGAATGGCCTACCACTCGCGGTAGACCATCAGCAATATCAGCTTCTCAGTGAAAGAACTACTGTCCAAGAACAGCCTGGCCTTCCTCGAAGACAACGATAAGCAGCTGTCAGCACTATCGATGGTGCTCACCTTCTGGGGGAGTCTTGTCCTACATTACAATTAAATCCTGCCTTAGCTGCTTGACATCCTGGATCTCCTCATCGCCCATAAGCTCACATCTTGGGTTGCTGGGCATGGTCTTTGTGAATCATTGCTGGCTCTGTCCAACTCGGCGTTTGTAGGGGCTCCTTTGAGGACTCGGATCGCCAGCATCGTGTCCTCGATCAGTAAGCCCAGTAGAGGCAAGTAGACAGGCCCTCCTCTTCCACATCCCTCACGTAGGGGCAGCTAGTACTAAGCTGCTGAAGAATTGCTGGAATCGCATGCTGATCTGCTAGCTTCAAAGTCTTACTAACTAAGGACAAACAGCCTGAAGACGATTGTGGACCATCTGGAAAGCAGCAAGGTGCTCAAAATCAACTCGATGCTTCTGGCTAAATTGTACGCTGCTTTCGATCTAACAATTGATAAGGCGACTGCCCCGCTCCTAATATCCCTGTCCAGGTTTTTGTCTCGACATACTCGTCAGGATGCGGCAGAGTACGTAGTGAGACAGGGATGTATCAACAAAATCCATGGGATGATGAGTGAAGCTACTTCTCAGGCCATGGTTGAATAGCTAGCTCGACTGATAGCCAACCTGGCCGTCCTTTCAGGCTATGCCATACCTATCCGAGAACTCATCTTCCTTATGAAGTCACCTTATGATGCAGTGCAAAACGTGGCTCTTAAAGGACTGGCTGCCCAGACTGAGCACGCAGACAGAGTGGGACCTGCTCTCTAGCCCTTAGTCAAGAAGATGACTGAGTGGCTGTCAGACTCACAGCGCACTTTGCAGAGCAGGGCCTGTGCAGCCATGGTGCTAGGCCACTTAGGCTCAAATGAGTAGCTAAGGAAGGCCGTAATGGCTGAAGGGGTAAAGCAACTGTCACAGCAGGTGATCAGCAAGTAGCAAGAACTGTCAAGAGCGTGTGCGAAAAGCTTGCTGAATATCAGCCTATGTTCGCGGGATGCAAAGCTCAGAATAATTGCAGACCTGCCAGAAGTGCTGACAGAGATGAGCAGAGGTCGTTTAGACCCAGTGGTGTAAGGGTTGGTGCAGACAATGCTGGTGCGCAAGTGAGATGCTGCAGTAATAATCATCATTGGATATTTCACCCTTAGATAATAAGAAATAAGATGGAGAAAAAGGCGGGTAGGAGTGTGGAGAGATTGGGGACATCAAGGTCAAACTCATCCCTTTCGAGTCGCACTCTCCCCAGAATTACCTCCTGCACCAAGTTCCCCTCCGATTTTTTCACTCTCGACCCAGCCAAGTTTAGGCCTTCGATGAAAAGGATCGTCAGGTACGCAGTGCAGAACCCGAGGATACGGCAAGAGGTAAAGAAGAAGGAAGCGTCAGGGAGTGCGATGAACCTGACCTTTTCACGAAAATTCGTGTGATATGTTGAGTGATCTGAAAAAGTGATAAAAGGAGATGAATCCAGGGTTTGATGCCTAGATTTATTATAAAAACCGAGGAAGGCACTGAATACCACTCTCCATTATTCAATTCCAATGCCTCAGAAGAAAACTTAAAAAGTCTATCTTAGGCCCATGAGCTAACTACTCGCACGATATCACATGCGCTTTGCTCTTTGCACTGTCCTAGCCCTGGGCTTCAACTAACTCTTCATCAAGTACAAACCCTCCCACAACCAATTCTTCACTGAAGCAGCTGAACCATTGGTAGACACTCTCTTGGACGAAGTCAACCAGGAGATCAGGAAGATAAGAGTCTGGATGAACAAGACGTCTCAGTCTGGTGATTGATGAATACAAATAATGCAAGACGAATGTGTCCAGGTGGCACTGCGCATCCGTCCTCTAGCTCTTCACGAGTCCACCAAGAGCAATGAACTCTGTCTGAAGGCTGAACCCGGTGCCATCCAACTGGTCTCCAAACTCGCTAACAGGCAATTCAAATTCACTTACAACTTGGGTCCCGAAAAGTCTCAGGAGTAGGTCTTTTCTTAGTGCAAGGTGGAAGAACTGATAGAGGCAGCCTTGAATGGCTTCGCTGCCACTATCTTCGCGTACGGACAGACTGGCTCAGGCAAGACCTACACCATCGTGGGCAAGTAGAAATAAAAAGACTAGACCGAAGGACTGACACCCAGAGGAATCCGCTTCATATTCAGGCGAATGAAACAGCTCAAATCAAAGGTTCAGATCAAAGCCTCCTACCTGTAGATCTACAATGAACAGATCAAGGACCTGCTCAACCCTACATCAGGCATACTCCACTGCCGCTTTAACCAAGCTAACGGTTTCTACGTCTAAGATCTCATCGTGGTGGAATGCACCTCGGAGGATGATCTGATGGCAGTACTGAAAGAGGGAGTGAAGAATCGCAAGATGTCCTCTCATGAGCTGAACAAGGACTCCAGCCGCAGCCATTCCATCCTCACTATCTGGCTCATCTGCGAGACCATGGTGGCTGGCCAGAGCATCAAGAAGTTCGGGAAGGTCAGCTTCGTAGATCTAGCAGGCAGCGAACGGCTGAAATAGTCAGGGAGCAAGGGGGAGATGGTGCGCTAAACTGGCAACATCAACAAAAGCCTCTTCATGCTTGGTAAGGTCATCAAGGTGCTCTCTGAGAAAAAGGACAAACACGTGCCCTACCGCGACTCAAAACTGACTATGCTGCTGATGGACTCACTAGGCGGCAGCAGTAAAGCTCTAATGTTCGCTTGTGTCACTCCCAGCACACTCTTTCTGGATGAGACGCTGTCCACGCTCAACTATGCCACCAGGACCATGAACATCAAGAACACTCCTCTCTTGCAGATTGATCAGAAAGAGCAATCGATAATAACGATTCGGCAGCAGATCGACCAGCTGCGAGTGGAGAATGCACAGCTGCGAGAGGAAGTGAGTCGGATTCCTTCAAAGGGGAGCAAAGGGTCACCCAAAAAAGCACATTCTGTTGCAGATTCACTCCCACCCATAAGGAAAAACGTATCCTAGCATCAAAGTTCAACCTCCTCTTCTAGAAAGGTACTGAGATTGGAGATAGAAAAGGATTCAAAGGAGAAGTCAAGAGTGCGGGACAGAAACAAGGAAAGTGAGAGGATTGCTGTGGAAAGGGTGAGTGATAGTGAGAAGGAGAGAAGAGAAGTCAGTCAGAAGAGTGGGTAGAAAAGCAACTAGCCACAGTCCCAGGCTGTAATAGGTGAGTACAGGAAAGAACTGATGCTGCTGCTAAAGAAAATTTAGTCTTTGAGGACCAAGAAGATCGAAGAAGAATAGAAGCACCTTAACAGCATTAAATAGAACAATGAACTACAAGTCAAACTCAACAACCTCGAAAACATCTTTGTGGGCAAAATCTAACAACCCACTGGCAAGTCCCTCACCAATCTCTTACTCTCTGAAAACAGCGATTTAAAGTCAAGGCTCAATGAACTCATCAAGCACGAACGAACCCTCAAGGAGAAGCAGCAGGGAAAGGGGTAGTAGCAATTTCAGTAGAGTCTGATCATCATGAAGTAGCTGCACAATCTGACCGAATAGAACGAGGGGTTGGAGGAACGGGTGAAGAGGCTGGTGCAAAGGGAGCGAGAACTACTGGACTAGATCAAAGCCAAGCGGAAATGATTATCTGTTTGATTATATGGTTGAAACTGAAAAAGGGAAGGATGCTCTCTAAGGCCCGGAGAAGGTCACCCTGCGAGATGGACTGCCTAAGGAAGACATCAAAGTGGTCATCCAGTAGCTGGAGGCCATGAACTTGTAGTCCTTGCGAGAGAAGTATATCCCTCCCTAGAAAAAGATTAAGTATCGAGACAATTTCAACCTGTTCGACCGACGCAAGAATGATGCACTTGACTTCGAGGAGATGAAAGAGTTCCTGATTTCGATTGGACAGATGCTGGAAGAAAGCGTGCTGCTGGAGTTCTACAAAAGCCTGTCTGACGGCAAAGGCATTTCCTACCCCAACATTGAAATCATCGTCATCAAGAAGCTCAGGGACTAAGACCAGGAGGAGCAGATCACTGAAGCCTTTCGAATAATCGACCAGGAAAAACTAGGCTCGATTGACTCTGAGTACTTCAAGGAGCTGCTCATGACCTACGGGTTCAAGTGGCCTGAGGAGAAGGCAGATGAGTTCATGAAGGATTGCGATCCTAAGGCTCAGGGCAGATTCGAGTTCGGTCCTTTCATCAAGAAAATCATGAAGCTCAAATGATTATCATGAAATCCTAACCGTCCTTTAAAACCATCTCCAGTCGAGTCTCTTCACAACAAGGAGGTGGGGTTGGCCAGCAAGATGTGTTAAACAAGAAGCTGAAAGTGAAGTGCCGCAACTTGAAAGAACAGATCGCCCTATAGTGTCACTGTGATACTGCTCTTCTAAACCAGCTCAAATAAGTAGAGTGCTAAGTGATCCTGCTGAAAAGGCGATGCAACAGACTGTAAAATCAGGCGCAGGATCAAGAGCTTCAATAGCTGGTCTAAGTTCATGCCCATTTGGAGGCTGAACTGGATAGAGTGAGGCTCAGGGTGCAGTAGAAGGAAGTTCTCCTCTAGGAAGTGAGGAGGTAATTGAGAATGAGTGAGGAGTAGCTAATGAAGTTGAGGGTGAAGAGGGAGGAGGGCAAAGTGATAAGGCGCAAGAGGATGATGGCCTAAAAGGAACGAGAATAAATGCTGGCAGTCAAAGCGCGACTCATGCAATGATCGGCAACTATCTGTGTGAGCAAGTAGTAATATTATGTTCCTGCAATAACACCTCATTAATATCCTGATTGTCTTTTACCTCTACCAACCAAAGACTAAGGGGTTGGGGTTGGGGTTGGGGTTGGGGTTGGGGTTGGGGTTGGGGTTGGGGTTGGGGTTGGGGTTGGGGTTGGGGTTGGGGTTGGGGTTGGGGTTGGGGTTGGGGTTGGGGTTGGGGTTGGGGTTGGGGTTGGGGTTGGGGTTGGGGTTGGGGTTGGGGTTGGGGTTGGGGTTGGGGTTGGGGTTGGGGTTGGGGTTGGGGTTGGGGTTGGGGTTGGG
>NW_028292270.1:0-36410 GCF_963383615.2 Lipophrys pholis
GAAATAAGATTTAAACTTATTTTTAATAATTTGCATTTCTTATTAATAAGCAAGACTAGTTGCAATTAAATGATTTTTTTTCACAACAAATCTTTTTAGCAGCATCTGTTTATAATATTTTCTTAAATGTTTCTTCAAAAGCCTAAAGTTATTAAATTTTATTTATACGTTGTAATTACAAATAGTCATCTTAAAAATTAATTTTTTTATGGAGTTCTTTATTAATCAAACTTAAATTCTTTAGATTTCATTCTTTTTAAGTGTAAAAATTAATGCATTAAAATAGCATACACAAAAATATTTTTTTAAATATTTTTTATTTTTCTTTATTTTATAATTTTTAACTCTAGATTAATTATTTATTTAATACAATATATTACCCTGTGTGGATAGCATATCCCTATTTTTTAATTAATTTTGTATCATAAATTTTGCATTAATATTAATAATTTTTTTAATGTGCTATTTAGTTGTTATTTATTTTATTTCTAAATATAATGTTAATTAATTTTGTGATAAATTTATATATTACTTATTTTTTTTGTCTATTCTGATAAAGTATAAATTTTTAACCACTTTTTTTTCTTTTAAAAGATTAAATATTATCATACTCTAATTATATAAGTTTTAATTTTTAAATATAATATTTTAAAATAATAATTATTGAATTATTATGACATGTATCTTTATTCTATAATATTTGAAAAGATTTACTATAAAATTATTCAAAAAAAAATTAATTTATTGCATAATTATTGAAAAGCATATCTATTTTATTAATTTAATTTTTTTAAATTTTTATTTTATTCCTTTATTTATTTATTTTATTTATTTTCTAAAAATTTATTACTTTATTGAATTCTTGTATTTTTTAATTTTACTATTAGCCTAAACTATTATTTAAAGGGAGACAACTTAATTATTATATAAATTTAAAAATGATTAAGTGCTTAAGATTATGTTTTTTTTAATATAGTTATTTCATTGGCATTTTATATAGATTCTTTATTTTAAATTAACAATAAAATTAATAAGCAATGAATTAATTTAATTTCCCAACCCCAACCCCAACCCCAACCCCAACCCCAACCCCAACCCCAACCCCAACCCCCCAACCCCAACCCCAACCCCAACCCCAACCCCAACCCCAACCCCAACCCCAACCCCAACCCCAACCCCAACCCCAACCCCAACCCCAACCCCAACCCCAACCCCAACCCCTGCAACTGACTATTATTATTAATTATATTAATTATTATAATTAAAATATACATAAAAAAATCTTATTTATTCATCCAATCACAATATAAAATAATTCAATTACTTCTTCCATTTAGCAATCAAATTTAAATTATTTTTATTTCAATAATTATTCATATAATTCCCTTTTTTTATAAAATAATTAATATCTATCTTATTGATTAGAAGTGTACTAACTTGTAAGTCTTTCATTCTTTGTCGAATTATAATATTTATTAGATTTTACCATCTTCATGGATATTTTGTAGTTTTTTGAGCTATTATTATATACATAATCAAAATATAATATTAAAATAAATATGATATTTTTGCATGTGTGAAAAGTATCAAGAATATGAGGAATTATCTTTAGGTTTTTGATAGCAGTATTGATATTGCTTTAATTTATAGTCGTATTAGTTTAGTCTATTATAAACAAATGATCTACAATCTTCTATAATGAATCAATAGTTCTCTTTATAAATATTAAAATAAGATCATTAATAAATAGCAAGAAATTTAAATTATAAAAGCTTTAATAAACTATGACAATTTAGTAATTAAGATCTTCTATTTTTTCATTTTCCAAATAAACTTAAAATTTCAAATTATTTAAAGGTTAAAAGTAAATAGTAAATATTAAATTCACATTAAAACTATATACTATAAAAAATAATGATAAATTAAGATGCTAAAAGCAACAATTATCATAAATTTTTGATCTAAAAATATTAACTTAATAGTAAGATATTCTTGGATTAGATACAGGTTCTATAAATGTTAAAATGCCATGTGGACATATTATTGGTAGAGATGGGATGACTTTATTTATTAGATCATTATTATCATCTAAATAATATATAATTAAATGCCCCTAAAATAAATGTCGTAAAGTGTGGGATTATTAATTTTGTGCAAAGATAGGATGTTTGACTTCTAATTAGAAAACATAATTTTAGAATAGAATTGCTAAAAATATGGCTTAAGATGTGTTTGGAATTATTTAATGCAAAGTTTGTCAATCACTTCTATTTTGTCCATCAACTATAAAAGAGTCAAATATTATTTGTAAAATATGCTAAAGTAAAGGTAAGAAAACATAATTTTGTAAAATCTGTTTAAAAGATTGGAAAAAGGATCATGAAAAAGCATGTGATAAATAAAGAAATTAACTATTACAGAATTGTAAAACGATTACAATAATTAACACAAATAATGTACCATAATACAGATCATGCCCTAAATGCACTACTATAATACAATTTAAATCAGGATGTAAACATATGTCTTGCTTTATTTGTAAAACTAATTTTTGTTTTGTTTGCTTAAAGCTAATGAAATAGGGAAAGTGGCAATGTGGTAGCTATAATTCACTATGTTAAGTTGCATCTAAACAAAAGATTGAACAATCTTCATGATTATCATTTAATTATTTATATTAATTTATTATTTAATTATTATTTATGAATAATAATATTTTAATAATTAATATATTTTAATGTAAATAAACTAAATTTAGCCAAAAATTTAAAAAAAAAGAAAGAAATAATAAAGTAAACATTAATTGCAATATTTAAGATTCTATTAAGATTAATGCTAATGTAGTCAATACTTTAATGAAGCATTTTAGATAATTTAATAGATTTATAATTAGAGAAACCTAAAAAAATTGTTTGAAAAGACATAAACGGACATAGGCAATCAAATTAACTAATTAAGGATAACTTTTTTTAAAAAATATTTAATATATCAATCATATCAAATTTCTTTAGAATAACTTTATGAAGACAAACATAAGTTAATCCATTTAATTATTTTTAAGATTATTTAATAATTAGGTTATTTCCCTTTCCATCACAATTTGAATTAATAAAAAAAGTAAATTATTGACACTATAATAAAGGTTCAATAAAGTAATAATCAATTGTAAGAAAAACTACTACTTAAAAAATCTGAAAAGGAAAATTTATAAAAGAGATTAAAATAATTAATATTATTATTTAAAAATAAAAAAATATATATATAATGCTTTGATATGTTATTAAATTAAAATTTTAGTTAAATATTACAAGAACTACTATTTTAGATTATTATAATAAAAGATTAAAATTTTCTCAATTAAACAAATACAATTTTATCTCTATAAAGATATTATTAAGATTAACTCATTTAAGAATATTAATTAACCTAATAAATTAAATAGTTAATCATTAAAGCAGGAATTTAAGTTTATCATGATATAAATCAATATTATAAAAAAGAATAAACAAAATAATAGACTGAGAAACATTTAAATTAAATAATTAAATCATGTAAAATATATAAAATAAACAAAATCAAATAATTAAAATTTATTGGATACACTATTCAAACTGGTAAATTTATATTACTAAATTAAGAGTAAATTGAAGATCTAAAATGTGATAATTAATAAAAAGAAAGTTAATACAAAAATATATTCATTCAGATAATTTTAATGCATTAATTTGCTCATTTAAAGAGAATAAAATCTAAAACTCATAAATTTTAAGAATAAAAAACTCCTTAAAAATTTTAGCGTTAAGCAGGTAATTATTTGGAAAATTAAATATTTAAATCAAAAATATAAAATTTATCGCAAATTGAAGATGCTAATATTGTCTTTTAAAAGATAAAAAATTAATATAATAAAGTTGCTAAAAAAAAATCTAAAAATAATAAATCTAAAAAATAATCAATATAAAGGAAATATATGATTGGAACTTATCTCGCATATGAATGGCAATTATAATAAATTAAAAAATATCTATTATAAAAATAATTAATCTCTAGCTAATTTATTTTCACTATCAAACATTATTATTTTGAAAAATAAAAATTTAAATATAATACTTTCTATTACTATTATAAAGAGAAAACATAATTAGAAAACTTATTAAAATAAAAGTAGTGGCAAATATTTATCATTACATCTGGTTAAAATTACATAGAAGAATATTTATTATAACAACAGAAATCAGAAAAATTTATAATTGAATAGAAGAAAAAATCAACTATTTATTATTATTACATTTTGATAAGAATTGATTGAATGAAATATAAATATATAATAATTTAAATTATTTTATTAATATATTTTTTGATGAATAACTATTTTATTTGTTCTTAATATATATTATAATTTTATATATTATAATTATATATAATATAATTAATATCATACGTTAATTCACATTATAAATTGATAATAATAATTAATATAATATGTAAGATAAAAAATAACTTCATAGTTATGAGATAACAATCATCTACTAAAACTATATTCATATTTAATCATAAGTAAATATATAATAAGCTAATGCCTAATTAATGTTTAAATTAATTCAGATTACATTTAATAGAATCAACAATTTTAAAGATCTATTAAAATTTCCATTTCTAATATAAATAGTGTCGATTAAGTGAAGTAGTCTAAATTGCATTATTAGGACTATAAAGAAAAGCAACTATTAATGTGGTTTTAGATTAATTCAATTAACATTCATCTAAAAATCATGTCAATAAAGTTTATTAAATTATGCAAAATCCATTACTTATTCCATTTCTTGATAAATCTATCAAAAACAAAAAATAGACTCAATAAAAGTAATAAATAAAACAATCTTTTAAATCAATATAGATAACTATTTAAATGGTATTAAATCCAAATATAAATAGTGTTTATATTAATGCAAATAATAAGAATAAACACTAAAGAATGATTAATTTTATAAATTTTTCAGGATATAATCCTCCTCCTCCAAATTATAGAAATAAAGGACATTTTTGTTATATAAATATTCGTACTTTATAAAATATAGATTATCATATAACTGCTTGTCCAAAAGGATTTTATATTAATAATTCTAATAATACATTCTTTGATCCTACTATGCATCCATAATATCAACACATGTTTTTCAATTTAATTGATATGATAAAGTTTATAAGTAATAAATTTAAAAACATTTATTAACATTATTTATCAATGCATATCAAATAACATTAAAAATTAAAAATATTTAAAAGTTCTATCTTTGCTAAGACATTTCCTAAATGGATATAATAAAAAAGTTAATAAAATATTTAATGGAATCCTTTAAAAGAAAAAAATAGTATTTTAGAACGATCAATGCCATTTGGAATTCATATTAGAGATTGGAATGAATTGTTTCATTTAGCTTCATAAATGTCTTAAGTAGAATCATTGAATAAATTAAATAAATAAAAATTCATGGCTAAATTAAAGATGTAATTCATTTAAGCTGCATTATAAGGTGCAAAAAAAGTAGTAGATAATGCAATTTGTCCATTAAATCCAACATAAAGTATTAACTAACAAATATTTATTAACGATTATTTATTTTTTTCATTAGCAAAAGATAATCCATTTACATTTTAACAATAAAGAGGTCCAAATTCAACTCCATCTACTAGTTCATCAAATTCATAATTAAGAAATATATAAAAAATGTAAAAGATGAATAATAATGATATTAATCCATTACGTACTGTACTAATAGATTATAAAGGAAGAAGAATAATTTCACAATGTATGATTCCTGGTATACTTGCAGCGGATCAATAAAATGTATGTAGATATGGATCTATGGATGATGGTTGTACTATTATTAAGAATCCTTAATTTGATTAACCTATTAAGAAAATATGTAATCATTTTAATATTGACAATTAAATCACATATATTGATGCATAAGGTAAATAAATCTCTATTGCTGGATCATTTGATATGAGAGGGATAATTGGTTCAAATAATAAAAAATATTTAGTTGATTTGTTAAGATTGACTCCTAGAGATTTTAATTATTTAGGATAATCTAATTATTGTTGTGTTTTAAGACATTAATTATTAGAATTATATTTTACACAAGGAATTATTCATTAAAATTAAGCTTATCAACATTTATTAAAAGAAGCACAAAGTATTATTGGTAAACAACTTAATCCATCTATTTAAACAGGAGTTAATATAAAACAAACAGAAAAAATTAAATAACAAGAAAAATAATTATACAAAATAGCATAATTCATTAAATCAATAGCTATTCCATCTCTTATCAAGAAATTAAATCAACATTAAATATCTAATAAACTTGTTGATAGTAGATCAATTGCTGATATATTTCATTAATTTGGAATTAATATGAGATATTTGGGTTTAGTAAGTTAAAGTCCTAAAAACAATAAAAATATTAGAACTATATTGTAAAGAGTAATTCTTGTCAAGTCATTAAAACATTTATTTAGATATATTATGCGTTAGTCATCATAATAAAATATTTTGTTCAATATTAGTAAAGGACTGAATTATATATTTGGAAAAAAATGTCATAGAAAAATATGCATTAAGTAAAATTTAAATAAAATAGAAAAATCCACTCCAACTAAAAATAAAAATAAAAAGAAGAAGAAAAATATTTAAGTTGATAATGAAAATTAATTAGAATTCACAATTAAATGTACAAAAAATAATTAAAATCTATTTTAAAAATGGGATTTTAAATAGTTTTGGGGATTTGTTCGTAAAGTTAGTTAAGGCAGATATAAATTTATATTACCTTAGAGTATAGATTAATGGAAAGGATTTGATTTACCATTTAATAAAATAGCTACGTTAAGAGATTTATGTCGTAGTACAGGTATTCAATTATATAAACAAGACTATGACATTATTGAAAATAACTAATAATCTTAATTACCATTTAAAACAGATTGCATAGCTAATATCTAAGCAACAGTAAAACATTGTAAAATAGAGCAAATGGATGTTAAAAATTTAATATTACAAGGATAACAATTTTTCAGTCAAGGAAGTGTATAAAAAAGTATTGAATATTTTATCAATTCATTACAGTTATTATCTGGTGTTGTAGGAAGTTTTCATATTGATACTGCTTTAATTTATAGTCGTATTAGTTTAGTCTATTATAAACTCAATGATATGCAATCTGCTATAATGAATCAATAATTCGCCTTATAAATATTAAAAATATTGTATGGGTAAGATCATCAGTAAGTAGCAATTGGATACTCAAATTTAGGATTATATTATTTTGGCATAAACGATATATAAAATGCATTATTTTATACACATAAAAGTATTTTTATTGCAAATGTGGTTGGTGGGGAGGTCTATTCATAGGCTATTTTGACTTTAATGAATTTATCATCAATTTATCAATCTGCTAAATTATCCCAATTTGCAATTCTTACACTGTTCTAAATTCAACAACGTTTATCAAAACATTATAATAATCAATAATACACTAGTGCTATTTGTTATCAAGCACTTGCAGCAATTCATTTCTAAATATATGATTTAATACAAGCATGTAATTTCCAATAGAAATCATAATCGATGTTGAAATAATTGTTAGGTGATAATCATCCTATTTATCAAGAAAGTGTTAATTTATTGAATAAGTATAGAAATCATCTTAATGATAAGAATAGCTAACCTACCAAAATAGATATGCCTAAAAAGAAAGAGAAATAGAAAGAGAAAAAAGAAAAAGGAAAAGAAAAGGAGAAGGAGAAAGATAAGAAATAAAATAACAAGTTTAATACTTAAAATTAAATGCTGCTCTTAAAGCTCAAACAGGCCATTGCGAATTCACAAAATGCAAGATGCAATAAAATTAATTTTAGAAGGAAATGATTTATATTAATTTAATTTAATTCGAAAAAAAATAATATTATTATAAATTTAGAAAATCCATTTAAATTTACAAAAAAAGTTTTTTTTATATGAATTATCATAATAATTTTACTTTATTATTATTGCTTTATATGAAGATTAATATATATTTAAGGTAATATATAATTTAATCTATTAATAATCTATAATTAGCAAACAGATGAAAAGTAATAATTTCTTTAAAAGTTATATATTCTAACCTTTATATTTTAAGAAACTATTATTAATTATAATAATTGAACCCTATGGAAGGGTTTGTTGTTATAGTCTGACTTTTCAAATTATTAATATTAAGATTGTTGATTCTACAGACTTTTTGAATTCCAATCATTATTCATTTTCCAATCATCCATTTTTATCCATCATTCCTATTTTATATTAATATTATCTTATTTATTTATATTATCTAAAAATCATCATTATCCTTATAAAGATCATACAGTACAACCATTCCTAATTTGAATTAGAGATGATTATAATTATGATAGTTATTAGGAAAAAAATAATATTATTATAATTAATTTTAATTTTAAGTATATAATTGCATTATAATTTAGATAATGTAAAGATTGCAAACATTAAAAAATACTTTAAGTAGTTCTTAGAAAGTCTCATTAAAGAACAAAACAATAGTAGTGACAGGAGGTTCACGTGGAATCGGTCTAGCAATTGCATTGAGATGTGCTAAGTAGGGATGCAATGTGGCAATATTGGCCAAGACAGTAGAAGAGAATCCCAAAATACCTGGAACAATATATTCAGCTGCAAAATAAATCTAATAAGTGGGTGGGAAATCTCTTCCTCTACAATGTGACATACGAAGTGAAAAAAATGTCAAATAATGTATAAAACAAGTCATATAAAAATTCGGAGGGATTGATATCTTAATCAATAATGCATCTGCAATAAGTTTGACTAACACTTAAGGCACATAAATGAAAAGATATGATTTAATGCATAATATCAACACTAGAGGAACATTCATGGTCAGTAAATAATGTCTTCCATATCTTAAAAAATCAAAAAATCCACATATTCTTAACCTTTCCCCTCCTTTAACAATGTAAAATAAATGGTTTGCTCTACACTATGGCAAAATACGGGATGTCAATGTGTGTCTTAGGAATGGCAATGGAGTTGAAGGACTATGGAATAGCAGTAAATGCATTATGGCCAAAAACAGCGATAAGCACTGCTGCAGTGAAAAATCTATTAGGTGGAGATAATTCTATTAAAAAATCCAGAAAAGAGGATATTATGTCTGATAGTGCTTTTATCATCTTAACATCAATTAGCTCTAAAATCACTGGATAATTCTTAATTGATGAAGATGTGTTAAGAAGTGTTGGAGTTCAGGATTTTAGTAAATATAAGATTGATCAATCAATTGATGATAAAGATCTGCTTCCGGATTTTTTTATTTGATTATTATATTATATATTTCATAAATTTGGTTATAATCTTTAATTTATTAGTGATAAAATTTATTTAATTGATTGATAAATACTTTATTTATATATCTATAAATATTTCCATTAATGATCTTATAAAGCTTATTGTACATTTTTTTAAAATCTATTGAATGAATCATTTACTTTAGTTAGAAAATGATTTATCTTTATAATTGTTTCATTCCATTTTATAGTTTATTTTTATTTTTTATCGATTTCATCACTTTTTTATATATTCTATAAAATTAGTTAATTTAGTCTATTATTCAATTGCTCCACAATCTTATCTTTTGTCTAAGACTTCTTTTGATTAAGATATTTTATATAATTTATTTTTTCTTCATATACTCTCTTTAATTATTCAATATTGTTTTATTATTGTTGGAATACATTTTCCAATTTAAGCTTTTGGTCATAAACATTTGCTTATAATTATAAGATTGTATATTTTTTTTCAAATTATTTATGTATAAAGAATTTATCATGAATGCCTTTTTACATTTTTTATATTTTATTTTATAATTGTTTATTGTTATTATCCTTTTTAATAATTTCCATATTTAATTATTAAATATAAGTATTTTTACTTTATATGGTATATTTCAAAGACTAAATTGTTGATTTATGAATATCAATTATATTTTAAAGTTTTAATATTTTAATGAATTGAGATTATTGTTTATTATTCTAAATAATTTTTTACGAAGATTTTAATTTTAGAATAGATTTTTTATTCTTCATACTATAACTATTATTTTACTAAATCATAGCTAAATTTTACTATTTTTCTTTTTCAATAATAATAGATATAGGCTAATTATATTATTGTATATCTTAAATATCAACTTGCACCTCTTTATTATGATATTTAACCATCATATTTGAGATATTAAAGCCTGAACTAACAGCTTTCTTGCATTTAAATTATTTAATAAATTCTTCATGAATGATATCAATAACATTTTTCTAGAATTTATTAAAACCTATTTATTTCATTAGAAACTCATTATCCTTTTTTATTAAGTATATATTCTTAGACATGTTCTGATTTTAATATTAGAGTTTTTTATTTTTGTTAAATAAAAATGTATTATAATTAATCTTTTATAAAGAGTTACTAGATTATAATTTATCTAAAATAAATTTAGTAATTTATTAATCTTACATTTGAAACACATTAATAGGTTTAGGAAGTTAGTTAATGTAATTAGAATTTATGATATTATAAAGAAATATTAGATATTTCATACTACTCTTAATATGATTGTATTTTTAAGTAGATATATTAATTTCTGATTTAAGTTATTGTATTTGGCAACTTCGTTAAAATAATAATTTTTAATTACGTTTATTGCATAATGTAATCTTTTATTTTTTTTAAATAATCTACTTGAATGAATGTTTAAAACAATTAATCTTCTTTTTATATTATTCTATTTTTTCATTGATTTGTATCCTCTATGCTAAAAACTTTTTAAGGAAATTATTAACTATTTCTTTTTACCTAGGATGTAACTCAATAATTAATTCTTTTCTCCAAATATACTATAGCATAGAATCTGTCTACTTTCTTATTTATTGACTCTCAATGAAATCATTTTTCTTTTTTTCTTTTTTCATTTATTAAATGTATAATTCAATATCTACTATTTATCTAATTTCTCATATAATTTCACCACATCCAACTGTAATATATCTGCCTTTACACCCATTAACTACCCTATATTGGGATATGTTCGTCCTAAATCTCCATGCACAAATTATTTTATGTATGTACCTGCACTGGACATGACCATAAGTTTAGCTGTTTTTGTACTTATTTTGTTTATATGCATTCGATGAATTATTTTCTCTCGTGTCATTAATGTCCGACGATGAAGAACTCGAATTGGTGTCAATTGATTTATTTTAAGATTTATTGTGGTATTTATTTATTATAATTTTTAAGGTTAAGTTAATTATCTTTCAAATATAATGATACAACAATAAACTTTTATTTTCTCTTATTAATATTTTTTTAATTATTTAAAATAATTTATATCTGTCAGACTTACTCTATTAACACCAATCATACTACTTCCTTGATTAATCTCTTTCTCAATTTCAATAATTTCTTATTAATTAATATTATATCTTTTAGGATTAATAATTTCGAAAATAAAAGGTCTCCCCTAACCTAGCATCCTTACATCTATGTCTTCTCTTCCACCAGAATGAAATTTAGACCATTAACTGAATTTCACATATTTTTATATTTATTATTGGACACTTGATTAAAATCCTTTTACTCCATTTAGTATCCATGGTGTTTGAGGAAGGTAACGTGAATATTTATTATAAAAACCTTTTATGTAAATACTCTTTGCTATGAACTTGTAATTAGTTTTAGGGGTTGATTAGATACTCAGAGGACTTGCTTTTTGAAGAATTTTATCAAAAAAGAATTATTTTTATAATTTGAGGATTTTTAAAAGGTTCTTTTGATTTATTATGTTTACTACAACTGATTCATGATGTTTTTTCTTTTTTAAAAATGACTTATTCTTGTTTTATATTTATGACCACTTTATAATCTATTTAAATATATTAAAATATTTCTGATCTTATTATTAATGCTGAAATTCAAAATCTATCACAAATTATTAATTAACTGAACTACTACATATTTTAGTGACCTTTGATAAATATTTAGCCATAATATATTTAACCACAGACTTTAATTAAATAATATTTTTAAATTAAATATTTTATCTCTAAATATAATAGAGTAATTGAAGTTCTCTAATTTGAATAGACAAAGGTAATTTTAAATTGAATTTGAAATTATTTATTTCATATTTTTATGATTTCAATTTTTATGAAATCTATTAATAAAATTATGGTTTATCAATTATTGAATTAATCCCCAAGCATACAGTACATAACATTTTGTTATTAATTTATCCTAATAAGTTGATAATCTCTTCAATTTTCTAATAATAATACTCTAATTAATTGCATCCACAAATCCTCATCATGCAATATATACATATTTCCAATTATTTACATACTTGATATATTTACTTGAGTTTTTATTGTTGAAGTTTATCATTAAACATTGAAATCAGTTATAATTTAAATGGTAAAATCACAATTAAAAGTATTTGCAAGAGTTAAACCCACTTAGTAAAATTTATAACAAGACGAAAAGTGCCATATAATGTATCAACATTATCGAAATCGATTGAAATAAAACTGCATAAAAATAAAAACCTAACTTAAAGTCAATAATTTCATTTAACAAAAATTATGTAGTGTGGTCAATAAGAAATATTCAGATCTGTTGCAAAACCTGTTGTTATGAATTGTTTAGCAGGCTATAATGGAACTATTTTTGCATATGGGCAAACAAATTCTGGAAAAACTTATACTATGAGTGGAGCATAAAAATGGGAGCTTAGAGGAATTATTCCTCGAGTTTTTCAATTACTGTTTGATGAGACTAAAATAAGAAAAGATTGTAAACTTAAAGTTTTTGTTTCTTACATTTAAATCTATAATGAAAACGCATATGATTTATTAGATAAAAAAAGAAGTCTTGATCTAGGCATAGAACAATGGCAAAAAGTACAACTATATGAAGATTAAGATGGCAATTTTAATCTAAGAAATATAAGTATTTTTTAGTGTAAAGATGAAAGCGAAGGTATTGAATTAATGATGAATGGTAACTACATTCGACAAATTAGTTCAACTCCAATGAATCAAGTATCTTCACGATCCCATTGTGTATTCACTATTAATTTATAATTCAGTGAGAAAGATGGGCCTATTTATCAATCTAAACTTCATTTAGTAGATCTAGCTGGCTCATAAAGAGT
The DNA here is from genome assembly GCF_963383615.2 of Lipophrys pholis. NCBI lineage: Eukaryota > Metazoa > Chordata > Actinopteri > Blenniiformes > Blenniidae > Lipophrys > Lipophrys pholis. The sequence continues at coordinate 13,287 of NW_028292270.1, forward strand.
TAGTAAAACTAATGTATAGGGACAAGTACTTAATTAAGCAAAATATATCAATCTATCATTATCATATTTATAACAAGTTATAGTTGCACTTAATGATAAAAGAAAGCATGGTGTTAGATCACATATTCCATATAGAAATTCACTTATGACATCAATTCTTAGGGATAGTCTTGGAGGAAATTGTTTTACTGTGATGATTGCTACTATCAGTCTTGATCATTAAAATATAGATGAAACTATTTCTACTCTCAGATTTTCGCAACGTGTTGGTATGCTATAAAATTAAGCATAAAAAAATGAAAAACTTATACAGAAGAATTATTAAGAGTTGGTTAAAGAAAATTAAATACTCAAAATTTAGATTAAAAAATTAATGCAATCTAAATTAGTTTAAAAACCTGCTAAGAAAAGAGTAACATCTGCCTAACAAATATATTTATAAAGTCAACTTTATTTAAATTAATAAAAAAGTTAGTTATAATTAGGAAGTATTTAATAGGCTAAAAAATATATGGGAACTATGAAATAGATTTATTTATAAAAAATGAAATAATTTGTCCATTAGCTTACTAGAATATCAACCAAATTGCAGCAGTATGACTAATAAATAAAAAAAATGGATACTCAATCGTAAAAAAAATTTAAAGAAAATATCATACTTAATATATGATATTATGTTTGTTAATAGTTTATATATTATTATATCATAATTTCCAATTCTATAATAAATTTCTTTTAGGAATTTTTTTTGCTTATTTATTAGATTACATTTAACGTACTTTTTATGCTAACCTTTTTACTTTTCTTTATAAATAAATTTAAGGTTTAAATTAATTAATCTATTTTTTATTAGTATAAATTTACTTTTGATTACCTTTACTAAATATAAGTTAATATGTTAATGGTCTTATAGTCATTGTCTATTTCTATTATATATCAAACTATGGAAATTGGCAACTGAAATCTATTTTCCTCTTTTTTTTTCTATAAGTTTAAAAGTTCTGCTAATATCTGTATTGTGGTTAAAATTTATTGTAAATAGGTGGTGAGTAATGTTAATCATTAGTGAGATTAGAATATAATTTCATTTTTTAATGATAGTTTATTGTCTACAATCTATATTTTTATTTTAAAGTGTCTAGTTTATTATTCAATTAATCAATTTATGTATTCATCAACTATTATTAATGTAATCAATACAAATTTAATGGTTTTATATATATCTTATATATCTATGAGTAATTTATAATATGTAGAGTTTATAAGATTAATACATAAAGAGATAAAAGTTCAAATATATTATTTAAAATAATTTTGACAGGGTCAAAGATTAAAATAAAGACTTAAAAACTTTACAAAGAAATTATGATGAACTAAAAAAATAAATATAACAATTTAAGAAAGGAAAAAATAATTAAATATATCTCAAAAAAGTTAAATAACTTTAATCATAGAATTAATCACTTAAAATATAAATTCGTTAATATAAAACTAATATTAATGTACTTAGTTAATCGATTAATAAAAAAGCATCCCAAATATCTAAATTTATATATAGTTGTTAAAATATTTAAAAAGAATTATATATCATCAAACAGTAAAAATAATTAATATAAAAAAGATATTATTAATTGCATTAATAATCAAAAATAGAAATATAAAATTTAAAATACTACATTCTTAAACTAGAATAAAATTTAGTGAATTTCTAAAAAGATTAAAATAAAAAATAATAGGAAATTAATTACCTCAGTAGATAATTAATGCTAAGTTAACTAGAATGGTCATAAAAAATCAAAGAATTTAAACATATTAATTATTAATTAGAGATTTAATTATTAGATACTAATAATAAAATTTAAGAAATTTAAAAAAAATTGTTCAAGTATATAAAAATTTAAAAATAACTTAATTAGCTGGAGTATGATTATTAATAATTAAATAATTAAAATTCTCATTTGAATGCTAACATAAAATAATAAAAATAACATATTATATAATTAAAATAAATTATTGAATAATCTTAATTCATAAATAAAAGTATTCAATAGAAATATTAAATTTATATTTCATAATTAAATACCAATAAATGGACAGTTATTTAATAGTTGAAAACAAAAACTTTATAAAATTAGACAAAAACTATTAAAATTTAATAGCAAAATAAATAACTAATAAATGTTTGCCATTAAAAAGATTGGCTGTAAAAATAATTAAAAAGACTTATAAAATAAATTTAATCTACTTAAATTCAAAAATTAATGATGAAATCTTTATATGAGAAATTCAATAAAAACATTAATAAATTTGTTTATAAAATATGATTTAAAAAATTTGTTTATTAGCTTTATATTTATTAAATGATTATATCAATTCATTTTAATCATTTTATATTATTTAAACTATATTTAATTATTTTAATATCATTTTATAATTTTTAGATTAATTATAAAAACTCATTTTTACTTTTAATGAGATTTTAAATTTTATTTATGTAATTAAATTTGTTTCTGATTTCCACAAATTAATATTCAACATATTTTTATAAATCCTTAAATATATTCGGTAATAATTGCTTGAGTTTGGGTAATTGGTTTTAATAAAATTGAATCTAATCATCAAAATTTTATATTTTGAAATAATATTTTAAAATTTCGATTGCAGAAAATTTACATTTTTATTTTTAAATTTTTCCAATAAATTTAATATGTTACTAAAATTATGCTGTATCAATACCCTTTAAATTAATATTTAAGTTACATTACTTAAAATTTTATTGAATGATTATCATATAATTATTCCAAAATTTACTATAATTAGTAGTCTTTTAAGATAATTATTCAATTATTATTTAGATAAGCTATATATGTATTTGCTTTTAAATAATAATAATATTCAAAATGCTTTTTATAAATTATTAAATTTTCTTTAAAATCTAAATAGTTTATTTATTTATAAAAATGTTTATCTATTTACTAAATTAAGAATTATATCTGTTAAATTTTTATTTATCTTTTTATTAATACTATTTAACTAATTATAAAATAAATACTTCAATATTTTCTATACTTTTAAATAATTGTTATTATATAATATCACAAAATTGAATTTTTTTTTTTTAGATTTTTTCAATTTATTCTTAAATTATTAATTGAAAATTATTTTTATAAATAGTTTTAAAAAATTAAAATTTACTGTTTAATTAAAATATTATTTTATATTTCCATTTTTTTTATATTTAAAAGATTAATCTTTATAAATATTTTTTAAATCTTTCAAATTAATTAATAAATAGTTATTTAAATTTTTTAATTTTAATTATTTCAGTTTAAGGATGCTAACTAAATAAAAAGAAAATATTTTTCAAAGGATAATTATTTTAAAATTATTAAAATATTTATTAACTTTATTTATAAATTTTTAGTTTCTCAGTATCTTATTTTTTATCTTAAAAAAATTATTTATATATTTTGTTGTTCATATAATTTTATAAATTATCTATAATATTTTATTAATTATATTAAAGTTCTTTATATATTTCATAAAATAATTTGATTAAAAGTTTATATTTAATATTTAAGAAAGAAAGTATTTAATAAGGTTTATAATTTTTCTTAATTTAAAAGTGTTTAATTAAATTAATTACAACAATAAAATTATTTTTATAATTTTTTATTTATCTTTTTATTAATTATTTATTATCTTTATTATCAACCCCTTTATTATAATCTAAAATAACTATTTTTATACCATATTTAAAATTTTAGTAATTAAAATAATAATAAGAAAGACTATTTTCTTTTTCCTCTTATTATTTATTTACCCAACCCCAACCCCAACCCCAACCCCCCAACCCCAACCCCAACCCCCACCCCCCAACCCCAACCCCAACCCCAACCCCAACCCCAACCCCAACCCCAACCCCCAACCCCCAACCCCCAACCCCAAACCCCAACCCAACCCACCAGCCCCAACCCCTTTAATTTAAATTTTTTATTTATTTATATTAGATTTTTTTATTATTAGTATATATTAAATAAACATCATTGGCAAAATTATATTCGATTTCTTATTTATTTACTTATACCATTTCAATTTTTATGAATTCACATTTGTACAAAATAATTGATTCATTGATGTCATAGACTAGACTCTTTATGGGAAAATAGAATGTTAGTAACCATCATCTTATTACTACTCTTATTATTTTATAATTAATTGGTTGCAAAAATATGACTTTCCTGCTTTAGTGTGACCTCCTAAAATAATTGGAATACGTAATTAATTTTATTTAATTGCTTTATTCCAATTAAAGTCTTCTATCTTTTTCATACTAATATATTATATTATTTATTGAGATTTATTTTTAATTATTTTATGTTAAATTCTTATAGTAAAAATAATATTTAATCTATGTAAATATAAAAGTATTAAAAAAAACAAAAAAAAAGGTAATAAAAAACAATAATAACATAAATTAATATTTCTGAAAATGAAGCTTTAACAATAATATTATAATCATTAACAAAATCAAAAAAATATAATTTAGTATTATGCAGATTTCTAAAAGCAATAAATAAAATTACAATAACCTTCATGAATTAATAAGGTAAAACATTTAAGCATGCCAAAAGAAGATAAAATCTATTTCCAATAGTCGACAGACATCCAGATTATACTTTAAGATGTGTTTATTCAGGCTAAATATTAAATAATTAAAAAGGAGACCAACTTATTAAATGTGACTAATAACATTCTTTTCCACAAAGTTATCAAAGAGGAAGTAAAGCAGGTACAGGTAGAGACATGCATGCTATATTTGCAGCATCTAAGCATGCTAATGGATCAAGAGGGAATACTCCTTTTGGTATATATTCAAAATAGCAAGACATTGATTTTGTAGATAATTTGGGACTACATATAAAGGCCATCCTAAAACATATGTCCCTAAAATCAATTGTGGAGCTATTGCAAGGTCTACTCTTTATATTTTGGTTAGTTTTAAATAATGCGCAAATTAAAAATATTTTCCTAAAAAGACCACTTCCTTGGTTAATTTAAAAAGCTGCTAAAGAGGAAGTTAGTTTATGGTAAAAACATAGAAATCAAGAATTGTTTAAATTGCAAAGGAATAGAAATCCATTTATTGATTTTCCTTAATGGGCTGAAAAGATTTAGTTCAGTCATGGATGGCAATAATGATATATATAAATATGATATAATATAATTTATGGATAATTTTATATAATAAATTACTATAAAAAGATATATTCATCAAGACTTAATGCGTAGTTATATGAATTTCATTTGAATTTTATATTAAAAAAATAAATTTTAATTTAAATTTTATGAGTAGTTATATAATATAGTAATAAAGTGAGAATATTGATTAATAAAAATTGAAAAAATTAAATAATAATAATAGGTATCAGAATCCTCACCGAATCATAGAAGGGAGACATTAGGCCACTATCAGCCTTTTGAGCTTCATATAGCAGTGTGGGTGTCCATTTGTTACCGGGTTATACCCCCAGGAGGAGAGTTGACTACTCGTAAATAAGTACAAGTAGTATGTGGCATCCCTTAGTCCAATGTAGTGCCTCGGCCACATTCATCTTCGCGGTTGCCTCTTTTTAGTCAAATTAATATAATTTTCCTCTAATAATAATATATTAGTGGGATCTACAAACAAATAATCTAAAATCGTTAATAATCTATAAATTTAATAAAGTAAGATTTAAATTAGATTAAGAAAATTAAATTCATCTTTAATTAAGTTCAATGGTGATTAAATAAATATTATAAAATAATAATATATGATAAATTATTAATGACTAATATATAAATGACTTATTTAAAATAATTTAGATTGCAATTTAAATACTCAAAATTAAATTAAATTCATAAAATTAAAATAAATAAATTATGATGGGAAATAAAATTAATTATAAAAAAATTTTTCTATTATACGAATAATAGAAAGTGAGAATGTTTTAACCAAAAAATATCATCAAAAAAATTCAACAAGTAATTATTATTATTATTTTACAAACATTAAGAGACAGTGAAATCAATCTAAATCTAGAAGTGTAGTGTTTATATCATCAAATAATAGTGACGTTGTTGATGTAGTTTAAATGCTAAAAGATATAAATCTGTCAAGTGAATCATCATCTTCTGCATGAACACATATATGACAATAATGTTCAAATTAATTATGGAAAATTGAGAAGTAGAACAAAATTTTATTAAATAGAATTATTTGTTATTATCTATTTTATTTAAAATCAAATTTATGACTATAAAAAGTACAAATGTGAATAATAATATGGTTTAATATACTATAGGAGATTAATGCATGGCTTTTGCCTAAGGTTTTTTTATTAATTATTTTGCATTACTAATATGCATTCTATAATCTCCTTGATAATAGTATAATATCCAATATTATTTAATGTCATGGCATATTAGGGATTAACTCCTATTAGTAATATAAATCATTCTTTAGGTATAAATCATCCTTCATATGCTACAACAATAAATAATATTGCTTTATTATACAAAAATCAAGAAGATTATTTATCGCTTTTAAATTAGCAATGAACCATTTAATTAATAACTTTAGGAAAAAACCATCTTAATATAAAACAACTGATGGCTTATATATACTAAACCAATAATATTATTAAAAAAAAATTAATTAGATATGTAATAAAAAATATAAAAGCAAATAATTCTTCATATGTCAATAAAAATAAATAATTATATAGTCACAAAAGAAAATATTGATTAAATTATTATTAATATTTATTAATTATTATATTAAAAATTTATTATTATTTATAATTTATTATTAAATAAAATAAATATTTATTAAATGTTAAAATAAAATAATATTTATTTATGAGTCTGCGGTTTAATCACATGAAGTAATTAATGATATAAAATTAAAGACATAACTATTAAGGAGGCCAAAGATGTAAAGGCAAAATATGGATATAAAAATAATGTGAAAACGACAAAGATAAATAATGCAACAACAAAATAGATTTAAAGACAAAATAGTTTTAAAGGAAAATTTAATTAATTAATAATAAAAATAATTAATATGGGGGATCATAATTGAATATGCTACTTTTCTTGCTTTTTATTCACTTTTTTCTTCTATCTTGGTTTCAATGCCTACATCAAACTTTTTATTTGTGATAATGAAATTCCTTTTAGATATTTATTTAATTATTCGACATTCTTTTAATATTAATGAGGCCAAAAGTCTTCTCTTATTATCCACTAAATTAATATTTTATTAGGCTAAAACTATCCAATTAAAATGCATCTTATTATGAATCTTTTACATGCTGTTTAGAATTAAGCAAAATTGGGCATATAAATGTTCTCTTTCATCTATTTTAACATGTTTGATACTTACTCCTTTTATAAATTATTTAACTATTTTTAAATATATTGTTTGGGTAATAATTGATATTGATATGGGAAAATTTAATTCTCAATTATTTCATATAAACATACAATTGATTAGATTTTTATATGTTTAAAAGGAGTTCTTAAAAGATATTACATATTAGTCAAAGACATTTATTTAATAAATTATTCTATGGTTAATTAATGTTTTCTGTAAGATTTAATGAATATAAGAGATTTTTATAGTTAACCAAGAATCTTCTTTAATATTTTGTAGAATTCATTTTTATTTTAATATCTTAGTTTACTAATTTATTTAATTATTTACTAAACTTCAAATTATTTAGTTTAATAATAGCCTAAATTTCTTAATTCAATAATATAGCTTGAATACTTACTTGATTTTGTAAAAGTTTCATTTAAATATTTGACATTGGAATATCTTTTCAAATCATCTAAAATGAATTTTTTTCCTTTCAATTTTCCTAAAAGCAGATTTTCTACTAAATCATAATTGATATTAATAAATGCATTTCCATAATCAACTGATATTGTAGTTAGATTTTAAATTATCTATTAAATTTATTATGGAGATATTTATATTATTTAGGATTATTAGATTTAATCTGGCATATAGTATTTTTCATTTATTATTGATATTTTAAATTTATTAGCAAATGAGTTTACTGTTTTCAATACTAAATTCTGTCTCTTTGCAAATTATGACAATATAACACAAACCATTTTACCAAAATTATTTTCATCTTGAAGAATATCAACAATAATGACTTTCAATGGACTTTATTAATTAATTTTATCCGTTTTTTTTAATGGCTGACAACCCCATTGCAATCTCTATGACATATTCTCATTTATTTTATTCCAGTTTTTAATAAATTTATTTAAATATTAATGTACTTTCTTTTACTTTTCATTTTCTTATTAATATTACATCTCTTAAGTGTTTTAAAGCATTTATTTAAATACTTGGAATAAACTTTTTTAATCTGCATCCTTCCTACTATATCTGAAATTAACAAATGAATTAACCTTATTAATAATAGGTATAACTTTCGTGAAATATGTTAATATTTAAAGTTCAGGTCTCAATTTCCATATTTAGTATAATATTGGATTATTTTGTTTTAGCGTTTCTAAATTGTTTTAAATAATTTATATTACCTTCAATTTTGGAGTAAATCTAAATAATCTGTAATATAGCGTATCATTAGGAATAAACTATTTAATCTTTTAATCTAATTAATCTAATTTTTGCTTTATATTGCATACTTACATATTCTTTTTAACTGTATTTGCCTTTTAATCATTATTTGTTAGTTTAGTTATATTTATTGAAAATTATTATTAAAATATATTTCTTACCTAACATACATCACTAGTTAAAATTATTTAAGATATTTATGGTTGAATAATATTTTAATATAACACATTTTTATATACTTATCCTTAAAGATTATTATTTTTACTTTGCACTTTAACCTTTTAAAGCAATTCTTATGCCTATTTATTAAATTTCTACCTTCTAATTTTAGCTATAAATTAAAAATTAGCAACAAGATAATATAATTACTTTTGAAGTGCATAAATTATTGTTTTATTTTATTGATGTGCAATTCTTTCTATTATTTATTTCAATAATTAATTTTGTTGTTTTAATATTTTTTATATCACAACTTTACTATCTTAATTGAATATTTTTTAAAGTTATGCTTATTTAATAAATCCTAATTAATATAAAAAGTATAAACTATTTATAACAGTAAATCTTAACATATATTTGGCAATATTATTAGAAATCCTATCACATTAATTTGCATTTGATTTATAATTAAAGGTAATGCCTGTAAACTTTTCAATTCGATCTTAAAACTTATTCTTTATTGCTATATTTCTTTTTTTACTCATGATTCTCTTTTAATGAGTTAAATAATATCTAAGCACATCCCAATATAATTTAAAACCATTCAATGCTCCACCAGTACACAATTAATAAGTATACTTTTTTTAATATTTTAACACATTCCTCTCATTAATAATTTAATATTAATTAATAATCTTCCCACGGGAACATTGACAATTTGGCCCTAATCTTCTCTCCCCTTTATTCCATCTGGCTGGGTAATGTCCTCCACCTAGTTTCTTTTAACAATTTGGACAATTAAATTATTAAGTTGGCCATCCACATGGCAATATTTAGAATGTATAATCACAATCAAATGAACAAATGTAATATGCATTTGAATTCTTCATAGTGTCGATAAAACCTTAGATAATACTCATGAAAGAGTTATTTTGTCCTGTTAAAACAAATTGGTTTTATAAATGTTAAGCTAAATTTTATATAATTTCCCCATTCTTGAAAAATAATGATGTTGCAGGTGATTGATGTAATTTATTAGCTATTAGGAAATTTATATTATTTATAAAAGGAAGATATTCATTTAATGTTTGAATTTAATCTGTTAAAATTATTTTTTATGTGACTTTTCTATTCGTATATCGTTTTAATAACTAATATTAATACTTATTTAATCCATTATTTACCAATTTTTATTTGTTTTACTAAATATAGTTTATTATCTTTTAATTAATAATATTAATAGCAAAAAAATTTAAAAATAAATGAGTTTTTATGGAATTTAATCTTTTTTATTCAATTACTTATAATAATAATTTCTAGCTAAAATTTGATTTCAACTATAATAACTTTTAATTATATATTTTTAATTAATTTTATATTGGTGGAATTATCAATGGACTTGATTTATTTAAAAGTTATTAATATTTTTTTATCCATTAAATTTTATTTACATTAAAATAATTTTGATGAATCTCTTAATAATCCATTTTTGTTTTAAGTAATTTCAATGCGAAAAATGATAAAGTTTATGAAATTTAATATTCATTATTAGAAAGAATTTAATCATAATTATTCATTACTATATTATTGCATTTGTTTATTTAATTATTAATATAAGTTTATATAGAATATTTAAATTTAACTAAAATTATTAATTTTTGAATAGAATTCATTTATTTATTTTATATGAATTCCTTATAAAAAAACTCAAATTATCTATATTATTATTAAATAAATATATCATTTTACAAAATTTTTAGCTTTTAATTTTTTTCAAAACTGATTTTTTTATAAAAGTATTCAAAAATTAAAACTGATAAATTTCCATTTAACTATTATTTTTTGATTTATTTTTAAATTTAAATTAATTAATATTTATTTTTTAAATTTTAGTTATTATAAAAATTAAACATATACTAAACATATTATAATTAATTATTCTTTTATTAATAAAACTCTAATATTAAATGTATTAAGCTATTTGCATGATTACAAAAAGAATTTTTTTTTATTTTAAAGAACAATTTTTACATAAATAATTTTTTTTCTTATTAATTATTTATTAAATTATACCATATATAGAATAGAATTCCAGCTTAAAATTTATTTACTTTCGTATTTATTTAATTACTTTAGTCAATTATTTATTAAAGATAAATAAAGATTTTATTTGATATGTTTTAATTATCATTCTATAAAAATTTTAATAATTTTTTGTTTTCAAATGAAGTATAAAACTAATATAACATTTTTAATTCGTCATTTAGATCAAATTAATAGTTTTAATAAATATTTTTTAATAACAAATATACTTCCAAAAAGCATTATATTTATTTATCTTAATTATAATTATAATTTTTTACTTTGGGTACATATAATTAGTTAAATTTAATTTTCAAGCTTTTCATAAATTAAATAAAATTATCTTACATATTATTTGGATCTATTTTAGTTATTTAATCTTATACTATCATTTTTTTATAATCTTTAGTAGTATTATAAATTTATATGATTTCTTTGAGTGTTTCAATTTATTAGAATAAAAATTTTAAATAATCTTGAATTGTATACTCTTATTTTAAAAACAGACTAATTATAAATTTGTATTATTTAATTCTTTATAAATTCTTATGATCAAACAAATAAGTTATCAGAATATCATTTAAATATATTTACTTTAAAAATTTTAAATCTTAGATTTCATTTAAATCTTTTAAAAATTATTAAGAGATATTTATTTTTAAAAAGAGTTAATTAATTTAATTATTCTTTTGATTAAAGTCTTGCTTAGATTTATTTTCTTGCAATTTTATTTTTTGAAGTTTGATAGATAATTTTTATATTGTAATATTATCTTTATCTTCAATTTAATAATTTTTATAAGTATCATAATAAATGGGAATATCTTTAAATGAAAAAGGGAATAGCTTAGGAATATTTATATTAATTTAAGTATTTTATATCATTTTGTTGATTCTATTTGAATAAATATTTATTACAGATGATTTTAATGCATTAAATGACTACCTATACATTATATCATAATAAATCTTTTATTAAAATCTATATTCTATTTTTTAAATATTTGCTTCATAAAGTTTGTAAATCTAAAAGGTATTTTTTATATTAAGACAATATATTAATTAGTTCTTTATAATCCAGTACATGAAAGAAGAAGCTAATTCTTCAATTTTTCTTTAAATGGCCTCAATAATAGCTTATTTACTAGTTTATGCAATTAATGCTATTTAATTCTATTATAAACTGATTTTTTTATATTAATAATTCTTTGGGTACTTTTGGAAATATATTTTTATTGATTAATAAAATAACTTTATCAATATTTAACTTTCAATTATATTTAAATAAAGTTTGAAAAACAATTCAGTCATATTTTAATTCTAATTGATAATTTTAAATCTTTTATAAACATTCTGAAAAATAATGAACATATTCTTTTGAAAATTATAATATATATTATTGGTAATAGCTGATGCATATCTTTTAGGAAAACTTTATTTATTTTACATTAAATCTTTTTAAAATAATTTTTCTATAAAAACATGTTTATATTTGGTAAAATAAGTAATTTAATTCATTTACTATTTAGATAACTGAATTCGGGAATAAATAATTATTATTTGAATTTTTAATTTTTTTTATTTCTTTCGAAGTTGATAATAATCAAGTAAAAATATTATTAAATTTAAATATTGTTTTTATATTTAATAAACTAATTTTATTTGCAAAATTTAGTATTATGATTAAAAAAAGGATTTTAGTGATTTACGTAAATCTGATTCCTTTTTATAATTTCCAACTTTTATTATCTAAGTGTTGCCTTTAATATATAAGAATGTTTATGAATCATTTAAAGCTCTTTTATCATAAGTATTAATTATTAAATAATCTTATTAAATTATTTTTTTTTAATTTATATAAACTTACTTTTATTTTAATATTTATTAGATCAATTATTTTTAATTTTATTCAATTTTATATTATTCTAAATATATTTTGAAATCATTGGTAGAATTAAACAAAAGCTTTCGTTTACATATTTATAAAATTTAATTATATTCCTTTTTTTAATGTGTATATTTGAGTACCATAGAAGCAATAGCATAAACTGATGAATTTATAATGAAATTCTGCATTTTTAAAGGCTTTTATTAATTTTAGATAAAATATTATTTCAATATTTTCTTTAACCATTTATCAATTTAATTTGTAATATTAATCTGTTAAATCTATAAGACAGATTAATAAGTTAATTAATGTTTTTCAAATCTATTGAGGAAAGGAGGATCAAAATTTTTTAATTAACTTTTTTTAATATATATAACAGCATTAAATTAATTATGAACTAAACATTTATTATTATTAAGGCCTCCTATGGCAATTCTACAATAACTATTATTACCTATTTTAGTTGGAGTTTTATTAAATAAATCATATAAACTAGTTTGAATTGAATTATTAACATCTTTAAATATAATAACTCTACCTAATGCCACATGCTCAATAACTTCATTAATAATCATAAGATTATAATCCTAACTTGATTTATCTTATTCAAATGTGCTTCCTTGAATAGTTATTATTTTTTTATTATCTTCTTATAGATTTATTTTAGTATTAATAGAATGTATTAATACATCGCTTTTTATCACTAACAATAAACAACGTGAATTTTATTAATTTAAATTTTATTAGATTAAATCTAACACTTTTGCTTTGAATGGTTAAAAAATATAATATTTTTTAATAATTCCTTCAAAAATATTTAAACTTTTTTATTGTCCACTAAAATTTCTTAAAATTCCTCTTCTAATAATATTCCCTATACTTTAATCTTATTTTATTAATTTTATTTTTTTACTGACATATTTAATAAGACTGTAAAAATCTCTCATCCCATAAAAGTCAGCAAATTATTTATTCTATTTTTTCCAAAGTTATAAAAATTAATGAAAGATTTTACCCAAATTCTATATAATTTTATCATTATTATTAATATTTTACTAATTATTTTGAATGAATATACTTTAAGAAGTTTTAATTAATTCTCTTTCATTAGGAAATGGTCTATTAACAATTAAAAATCTACCCATTTTAGATGCATCTAATTCCCAATTACTAATTCCTATAAAAGAACAAGTAGCTCTTCCTACTTATAAATGTTGATGTAAAACTTTCAATGGATTATAAACAGAATTTTATGCTAATCCAATTTAATCAAATTGAAGAGTATATATCATATTATTTTTCTTTTTCTTAGCTTATTAAATTAATTTCTTTAATCTATCGAATTTACTTTATACTCCTTCTGATGTACATGATTCTGATCCTTGATAATATAATATTGATAATTCAGGTAATGTTTTAAAATAAGAATCCATTGAATTTGTTCCCTTTAAATTGGATAATAATATCTTAATTGATAATGATTTAGAAGATCCTGGCATTCCCACTATAATAATTGGTATCTTTAATAATAAACAAACAAAAGATGTAAAAATATTTTACTTAATTGCTGTATTAATAGCAATATCTTTATGATTCTTCATACGATAAATTAAACTTTATTGTTAATAGTCGATTATATCCAAAATTTAGTTCTATTTGTATTTAAGATAATATTAAATCTTTCTAAATAATTAATTCCTCAATTCAGTAATTATATAGCCTTAGACAATAAGCAAATTAAAGAGATAAGATTAAACTTCGTTTATTAATATCTTAGTTAAAAATATCTAAAACTTTATCTTTGATAAATTTATTCTGGTCAATTTATTAAATATCCTTTGGTAAATTATTTTTAAACCAAATAAATAAGAGTTTGAATCTTGCCACATCTCTTAAACTTACTGAGACTTATTTCAAATTGATTTTTATACCAGGCATGGATTTTATGATATTAAAGAAGGAATATATTCATCACAATAATTAATATTGGAAATCTTTTTTATATATTAAAACTATTCTTATTTGCCTAATTATCCATAATCCCACATGTTTTATATTAATGACATTGGAGGATGCAATACTTTATATATTAAATTCTATCCTTATTTATTATTTTTATTCTTATAATTAATCAAACCTACCTTTTTTTCTATTTTCACATTTTATACATTCTTTATCTTTTTATTTCTATGAGGATTACATGCTGCTAATAAAACTATATTCTATTGAATTGGTTAATTTAAAAATATTCTTTCATTTAAGATCTTTGCTATATATCCCATATCTTAACTTGTATTAAATTAATCAAAGAATACCCAAATATTTTGACATCTCAATCTATTACGTTATAAAAATTTATTTTCTTTATATTTAAAGGACTATTTTAAAAAAGTAATAATTATTTATCTCTAAGAGTTTTGGTTGATTCTAATTATACTTTTTTTTTCTTAGCTTGATCTTACATCTATTTCTTTTTTTATAATTAGTTTATTTCTTCTTATAACATTAAAATATCATAATAAAATTTATCTTTTAATAAATTTAATTTATTTTCCATATTATTTTATTATAGAGCTTTTTAATTTATTTATTGCATCTTTTTTTTAATTTATTTTAGTTTG
Organism: Lipophrys pholis; assembly: GCF_963383615.2. Lineage (NCBI taxonomy): Eukaryota > Metazoa > Chordata > Actinopteri > Blenniiformes > Blenniidae > Lipophrys > Lipophrys pholis. Next base: position 28,680 of record NW_028292270.1, read on the forward strand.
ATTCCTGCATGAATATTAAAAATTATTAAAATGTCTTTAAATATTTTTTTCTGATAAATATGTTATTAAAGCAGTTTTCCCTACTCCAGTTTATCCCATTATTATAATAGGGATTTTTGCTCTTATTCTTTGTATAATTAAACACGTCTTATAAAAATTATCCTTTGTAATAACATAATTTTATTCATATGGATTTTGATTTCCAGATATATTTATTAACTTTTGTTATTATGTTGATTATATCTTTTTATAAATTTAATTTATTTTTATTTATTATTTAATTACTGATTGCTTAACTTAATTCCTAATTCTTTTTGTACTTTTTAATTTGATAAAATTCCCTAGTTTATAATTGCCATTAATTTTAAACTATGTGGCATTAAATGATCTTTTCCTTTTGAATAAACAAATGTATATGAATACTAATCATTATTTGGTAAAATTAAAAATATCTATTTTAATTTTTATTGAAATGATTTATATTCATTTTATATTGCATTTTATTTGATTTATATACTCTTTGATATAAATTGAATAGTATTATGAATAACAATATTTAAAAAGTCTTATTTTAATGTTAAAAATATTTTACTTGCGAAGATGATTCTTAATATGCTAATTTTAATAACTCACATGTAAAGTAAATAGTTTTTTGAAAAGGTTTTAAAAGAAATAAAAAGAAGTTTTATAAAATTATTATACTTTATGTAAGAAACTTGATCAATTTTAGAAAGTTTATCTTCAAAATATATTTTCATTAATTTTTTATATTTTGGATATACACTTTATTTATATTATTTGTATTATTTCGTTGCAATGTTTTTATAATATTTTTGAAAATTTTAATTTCCTTATTATTAATAATAGAAATCATAGTTGTTAATTTCTTTATTTTATAAAATATTAAGATAATAATTAACAAAATGAATTTTTTAATCTTATAAATGAAAGAATAATTAATCTATATGAAATCCTTGTTTTTTAAATTGATTCTTTTAAATTACCTCTGTTAATTTAGAATTTTAAAAAATATTTGTTTAATGAATATTTTGAATTTATACATAGATGAATGTTTTTTATGGTAAATAAATAATACCATTAAAAAGCAAAGCTTTGAATATCAATAATTGATATAATAGATTTTAAGTAAGATTTAAATTGGTGATATTATAAATTTGTATTAGAATATCTTTTTAATATAGATTTTAGCAAAATAATCTATTACAAATTTATTCTGTTATGATTTATCCTCCCATTGGAAGTTAAAATACTTATCTGTTTCTTTATTTAATCAAATTTTTTATATATGTTGTTTTCCCAAAACCAGGACCTTCAGATTTTACTACTAATAAATGCTCAGTTATTTTTTAATATAATTCAATGACATATTTCTTATTTTAAATTTTCTAAAATATTTTTGCTGATATTTATTTTTTATTTGAAAAATAAAAGAAATGTTTTTTTATTTAACATTGGTTATTATAACTAATCTTTTTAATTTTAAAGCTTAAATTTAGTTAGCATATAATTTTTAATAAATCTAATAAAAATAATTTTTAATTTATATATCTAAATATTAAGGCCCTATTATGAAATATTTATTTAATGATTTATCATTTAACATTCTAAGTATAAATATTTATAACTAAATTTTAGTAGTATTCAAATGAGATAAAAATATTTGATCAATCATTATTAAATTATTATTCTATTAATTTTTTTATTTGGCAGAACTTTACATATTGCTAAAAAGAATTATGATTTTTTTACTATGTAAATTTATATTATTATTTTATTTTAAGTTTTTTATAATCGGTTTATTTTTTACTAAAATTAAATAATTTTTTTATTATACTTATTTTATTAAAGGAATCTGATTAAGCATAATTTAATTAAAGTTATTTTTAAATATCTCTTATTTTTATTATTAGATCTTATTAATTCTTTAATTTTAATAATTTAATCAATGTATTTAATGAATAATTACTCTTTTTTTATCCTTTAAGTATATTGCATAATTATTTATTTAGATTAAATAATTAATTCCCATAAAAAAAGTAAAATAATAATTATTTTAATAAAAGTTATTTAATAATCCTTTCCAATCTTTATGTTAATTAATTTTTTAATTATAATAATTAATAAGTTCTTCGTATTTATTTTGTTTTTATCTCAAATTGTCGTTTTTAATCTTTTTAAATATTAAAATAACCACATTATTCATATTCTCAAATATCTATTTTAATTAAATAAGAAATTTACAAAGCTTTGTATATAAAACTAGATTATTAAATTATTCATTCTTTTATTAATAAATTGCCAATAAACATTTATCCCTATACTATATTAATTTATATAAATTTATTTCATTTGCAATATTAATACTAATATTTAATTATTTTCTTTATTGTTTTATATGTATTACACTTTTATTCATAATTTATTGTATTTTTACTTTATGCATTTCTTATTTATTATTCATTTTATCAAAGCAACCCTTTAAATGAATCAAGTTTTTCCCACAATTCAATAAATTATTAATAAATTCCAATTAGAATTCTTAAGATTTATTATGAAAGTACTATAAAATTTTTTATATGAAAATCTTTTTCATTTTATATATTTTAAATAACAATAAAGAATTAGCATACACTATGATATTACATTAGATTCTTTTAATCTATAAATTATTATTCATCTACTAAATCATTTAAATATTATTTTAATTATTATAATGATTTTGTTAATTGAGGATTTTATTTTATATATAAAAGAAGCTATTTAGATTTATACATTGTAGATGTTATATTACTTATTTTCTTTAATTTTTCGATTTTAAGTTTATCAATTATAATTTATATAATGTTATTAAATAATAATAGTTTTTAGAATTATATTTTTTATTTGGTGTTGTGTGCAATTATTAAATGTATTATATTAATTTAAATTATTAATTAATTAAAATATTCCATATTCCCATCTTTTATTTTTTTTATTTGTTCTTTAATTACTATTAAATCTACTTTATTCCTGAAGAATATTTTTAATTAAAAATTTAAAAATATTGATTTATTAATTTTATAGAATCCCATGTTTTTTTCATAAGATAAAATTTATTAAATTATTCTAAATATAAAATTAAAATCTTGTAGATTAATTTTTAAATAATTACTAAAATATTTTATTTATTAAATTGAATTTTTTACATTTTTGGTAAATTTTTCTTATATCTTAAACCTTTAATTACTTTATTTTAAAATTAATCCCTGATAAATATTACTTAATACTATTTAATAGGCTATTAATTAATTATTTATATTGCTTATATTACTATATATTATCTGTTTTTTCTTTTTAAATATTATAATGTTAATTAAAAATATTATATTTATTTAATTTATTAAACGAAAACAATTAATCTATAATTAATTATTATTACTTTATTAATTAAAACTTAGACTAGTTCCTTAATTTCTATCTATAATATTTAATCTTTATTTCATTTAGTGTAAGATATGCTTATCAAATAAATGTTGTATACATATATTAATTTTTGTTAATTTATTTTTTATATAGTTTATTCTTTATTTAATTTAATTATAAAATTTCCTTTTTGAAATATTACGATAATATTAATTTATATATTATAATTTTTAAGGATTATTTTTTTTATATATTATTAATAATTATTTATAATTATAGTTTTTTTTAAAAATATAAATAAAATTTTATAATTTATTATTATACTTTCTTTTTAAAAAGCTTTTATAATGTTCCCTATCATTACAAAAAAATATTAATTTGTATAAATTATTTTAATCTAAATATGCATCAAATCTTAAAAATACTTATTATAGTTTTTTAACTATAAAAATTTTTATTTATAATCCAATCAAAAATATCATTTCTATTTTCAAATTTTTATAAGTCCTATAATATTAATTATTTAAGCTTTAATTTAATTTTTTAATTAAAAGAATTAAATTAATAATATTTTTATTAGCTTTTCATTAATTATAAAATATTATACTATTTGTACATAATTTAGCAAATAATTTAGAGTATTAAAATTTATTAACTATGTTATTAAACATATGTGCTAAAATGACTAATTATTTTTTTTGATTTTATTTTTTGATTTAAATTTTTCTTAATAGTAGATCAAATTTATCCATTATCTTTTAAAATTATTTTTTTTTTTCTGGAAATTTTATTATACAGTTTAAAATCCTTTTAATTTATTAATATTAAATATTAAATTTTTTATTTTATTTATATTTGAAATAGCTACAAATAATTTAATATTGATTAATAATTTTGAAATTTTATTGGAATATTAATTCATAATTCTAATATTTATTATATACATTGTAATTATTATAATTATTATAATAAATATAATTATTATAATTATAATTATGATAATTATAATTCTGATTATTTTTCATATTTTTAAATTTCCTATCAAAAAAATTATTTACCTTTTAACTAATAATCTTTTTAAAATTCTATATTGTAAATATGTTATTTTTTAATTTAGATAACTAAATAAATTTATTATTTAATTAATTTATAGAAAACTAATTATATTATCCTATAAATATTAATTATAAAACTGGTTATTTTTTTAATTAATAATTGTGGTTTAAAATTTGTTTTAGTTAGATTTTAAATTAAATTGATTATTTTTTATTAATATTATTTATATAATTAATAATTTTATATAAATAATTTAATAGTTTAGAAGCATTTTTATTAGATAATTTACAATAGTGTAAATAACTTTCAAAATAATAAGTAGATGGATTTTTTTAATATCTATAGTTATTGAAGATAGATTAAAATTTTGATTATTATTTTGGTTTTAATTAGTTAACATATTGAAAATAAAAGAAGAATATTTATTATAATAATTTAATTTTTTATTTTCTTTTAATTTTTAATATTTATGGTATATTTTTTATTATTTATAAAATACTTTTTTTTTAATATTTTTACAACATATAATCTTTAAAATTTTAATTTTAATTTTAAGATGATTATAATAATAAATAAAAATATTAATATTCCAATTTTTATTAATATTTTTACCATAGAACCTTCCTTTTTAAATTTTAATTAAGGGTAATATATTATTATATTTAGATGAAGTTTCAAATGATTATAATAATCCTTATTTGTTAAGTATGTTTAATTGATTTTATTTTTTCAATTAATAAAAAATTTTATGGGTGGATTATTCACTAGACTAAATTTATTTTTCATACATTACTTATACATTAAATTTTATTTATTATATTTTTTATTTTTATATTATTAAAAGAATTTTTTTTATATTTTTATTATATATTATTTATTTTTAGATATCCTTATTTTCTTTATTTATTATATTTAGATGATTTTTTATTATTTTTATTCTTATTATTTTAAGATGATTTTTTTTTATTCTTATTATTTTAAAATGATTTTTTTTTATGTTATTTTTAGATTTTTTTTTATTCTTATTATTTTTAGATGATTTTTTTTTATTCTTATTATTTTTAGATGATTTTTTTTTTATTCTTATTATTTTATGATTTTTTTTTATTGTTATTTTTAGATGATTTTTTTTTATTCTTATTATTTTTAGATGATTTTTTTTTATTGTTATTTTTAGATGATTTTTTTTTATTCTTATTATTTAAAGATGATTTTTTTTTATTTTTATTCTTATTTTAAGATGATTTTTTTTTATTTTTATAAATATTAACATTTTTACTATAATATTTCTAATTATTAATTTTTTTTATTCTATTTAAACTATTTTTCTTATGTAAACTTATTGATTTTTTTTTATTTTCTTAAATTTTTTCTAATTATTATTTTTTTTATTCATCTTCAATTACTATAAATGAATTTTATTGTTATTTTAATTTAGATTATTTTAACATTTCAAGCTCTTTTATTTTTTAATCTTTATAAGTACTAAAAAAATTATTTATTTATAAATTAAAGATTTACAAAATGCCTTAAAATATTTATTGGCATTTTTATCCAATTAATTTCCTTTTCAATCCATTCAAACCACCACCTTAAATTCTTTTTAAAGTACAATTGTAATAGATTTTTTTCCTTATTTAAACTTAGCAATTTATTAATTTTTTATTTTCTAAATAGCCTACTTCAATTTTATAATGATGAATTTTTTTTTTATCAGTAAAATCTTTTCAATTATGTACTTATTAGATCTTAGTAAATAAACTAACTATTACTAATAATATTACTCTTAGATCAAATTAATAAGTATTTTTATATTTTAGATAAACTCATTAATATTTTTATCTTCCCGATCATGATGTTATCAAATGATTCAACTAACATATTTACTTATTCATCCTAATTTTTTAGTTTTTTCCTTTAATCATATAATTAATCATTGATCATCTTTTATATGACTCCAATATCTTCATTAACCCCTATTTTGATCTATTTTTAAGGTATAGTCAATTGGGATCTATTTAATGATGAATAGACAGATTAATCGTATTTTTAAGACCATTCATAAGTTTTTTACTTTATTTTTGCATATAATATACAATAAATTAATTCTTATTAATATGTTATATATGTAATAAGTAAATAATACTGATCAGATATCTTACTAGACGTCTTTAAATTAAGTTTAAATTATTTTTTTTTCTTTCATCAAATTAAAGATAAGTACCTAATTCTTCATAATTATTGAGTTTGACAGGTTCTTCACATCTTTTCAACCAACTTAATATACTTTATGAAATCTACATTGCTTCTTCTTGAGTTATAGAGCAGATAGATATTGTTCAAATGAATTCTTTTGCATATAGAATATAAAGAATAATGTATCTTAAGCAAATCTAGAGAAATAAATGTCTTTTGAATTTGGGTAGAATGCTTTTAGTGTTAATCTTCAATTTAGATGAATCTGATGGAATATAGTCATTAAATTGAGGTTTATTAATAAAACTCATCTTCATTTCAATCTCTTATCTAATAATGTTGATAATTTAGGTCTATCTTATAATCTTTTATATAATTATTTAAGTTCTGTTTGATTAGAAATTATCATTTAAACTTTTATTCTATAAATATTAAATTAATAACTTTAGGAAAAAACCTTTAATATATAACAACTGATGGCTTATGTATACTAAACCAATAATATTATTTAAAAAAAAATTAATTAGTTTATGTAATAAAAAATATATGTACAAATAATTGTTCATATGTCAATAAAATAAATATTATGGTATACAAAAGAAAATATTGATTAAATTAATATTTATTAATTATTATATTAAAAATTTATTATTATTTATAATTTATTATTAAATAAAATAAATATTTATTAAATGTAGTTAAAATAAAATATACATAATTATTAATAAATTTATATATTTATTTAAATATTTTATAATATTTAAATATAAAATAATAATTTATAAAATTAAAAAAGGGGTTGGGTTGGGGTTGGGGTTGGGGTTGGGGTTGGGGTTGGGTTGGGGTTGGGGTTGGGGTTGGGGTTGGGGTTGGGGTTGGGGTTGGGGGTTGGGGTTGGGGTTGGGGTTGGGTTGGGGTTGGGGTTGGGGTTGGGGTTGGGGTTGGGGTTGGGGTTGGGGTTGGGTTGGGGTTGGGGTTGGGGTTGGGGTTGGGGTTGGGGTTGGGGTTGGGTTGGGTTGGGGTTGGGTGGGGTTGGGGTTGGGGTTGGGGTTGGGG